>NC_082382.1:9107260-9129760 GCF_031168955.1 Gadus macrocephalus | reverse complement strand
GACAGCCCAGGCACAATAACCCATTATGACTCACACACACACACACACACACACACACACACACACACACACACACACACACACACACACACACACAGGCTGCCATGCCGGCCGCCACATTAGGGCAGTAAACACTGGATATGATGGCTGCAGTGGAGGCGTATGAAAGACTGGCATAGAAACGCACACAGTCGTCCATATACACACATGCCCTCACTAAACACGGAACAATGAACACAAACGCTTATACGCACACACACACAGACAAAACACACACTCTCATAAACATCTATGCAGGCATCTAGCACATACAAGCAGACCGAGACGTGAATCACTCACTCGCTAGCTAGCTTTGAGGCGTATTGAGAGCCAGCAGATTCCTCACTAGAACATCACCCTGTCTGATTTCATACAATCCTGGATCCAGACGTTCCACAAAGCTGCAGCAGAACTTCTGGGGAGAACCTAGACATTGCCCGTACCGGAAACCAACTGGTGCGGTGGTTGGAGTTACGCAGGTTTTCCTGTTTTGTTGGGGAGATACTCATCCAAACTCAGAGAGATCCTTTTCAGAGAGCGACAAGGTGGTGGTTAAAGAAGATGAGTTGATCAAATGTATTCCAACAGTGGCCTGTCTACTACACGGGTTAGACTTTAAATCTTTACAGGTAAGATGCCTAGGACGTTGGTGTCGGAACAGGACATTTCTCCTGATCTTACCAAAAGTTAAGTTTGTGTTGTTGTTGGTTGGCGTGGCACATGTGTTTTAGATCTCCAATACGGCCAGCTGTGGCAGCACCACTGTGATAGCTTAGTAGAAGAACCTTGCCTTCATGGAACATGAGGCCAGTGTAGTCTGCTTCCACGTCCGAGTATTTGCCTCAAACTAATTTGTTTATTTATTTATTTTTGGAAAGATGGAAGCCATGACAGCATATTGAACAGATATATAACCTTTTCTTTATTTCCTTCCAATCGATGATCAGCCAATTCACATTTGTTGTGTTAACTCCGTTCAGGTTGCTTCCAGTAGAGACAAATGAACTTCTACAGAACCCGCTCCCATGAAGATCATTGGTCAAAACAAATTAAAAGCCATGTCTGCCATCAGACTTTAAATGTTAATCTCGAGTCTGATTCATTAGACTATATTGAATAAGAAAACCAGATGTGAAATTGAAGGGCTAGCAGTACATTAATCTGCACTTGAAGTGGGTTACAGGGGTTTTCACTTGTGCATGGGCAGTGACCTGATTTCATGGCTGGTCCCTGTGTTTTTGTTCTGTCTGGGCCCAACAGACCTTATCAATAAGAAAACAAGTCAAAATAAACAGGCCAGCGTATGTAGATGTGAGACTGAGTGGACAAACGGTTCCCGTGTTTTGGGTTGTTTTCATGTTCACTCATGCTTAGCCACACGTGTGCGCCTTTGTTGTTTGTGTGCGTTTGCTTCCATTCCAGCTTTGTGTGAGCGCGCACGTATGTTCCAGCTCTGTGTGAGCCTGCATGTATGTTCCAGCTCTGTGTGAGCGTGCACGTATGTTCAAGCTCCGTGTGAGCGTGCACGTGTCTTCAGGCTCTGTGTGAGTGTGCACGTTTGTGGCTACCGGCCGCCCTATAGCCCAGCTGAACATACAACAATACAGAGCACACACACACGCGCACGTGCAGGTGCGATAGCTTTCCACTGCAGACTGGTGACTGCATTTGTCTTCGTTCTCCCATTATTTTTTGGGAGCTGTTTAATTACACTTCCTCATTTCATTTGCATTCCAAGTCGCCTCCCCTTCTCCCAGCAAGCCTTGCTCTTCCTGATGAGGAACACTTGGTAATGCCAGCCTCCCGGAGAGAGGAGAGGAGGGGATTACACGTGGTGTAGAACCGCATCAACATGCAACAACAAACCCTCTCGTGAAACAAGAGGAGTAATGAAGATGCACGCGTGCACATCACTGTCTGTGTGTGTGTGTGTGTGTGTGTGTGTGTGTGTGTGTGTGTGTGTGTGTGTGTGTGCGTGTGCGTGCGTGCGTGCGTGTTTGTGACTTGCACACGTAGTTCGCCTATCTTGAGTGAATAAGAGGCAGATTTCACTAGCTTGTACCACGAACAATAGGGGCAATCAGGCTGGGGATCGTCCCTGATTAAAATAAAATGAGCTCACTGAAGGTGAGCAGGGGAGAAGGAAGAGAAGGAGGGGAAGGAGAAGAAGAAGGAGGAGAAGTGACAGGCAGGGGGAGTGACAGTGAATGACGGGCCAATTAAGATTAGAACATCTGATCAGGTTTATTATCAGATGTTTCAGAGAGAGGGAGAGAGAGAGAAAGAGAGAGAGAGAGAGAGAGAGAGAGAGAGAGAGAGAGAGAGACATTTCTCAAAACAATACTGGGGTGATCACTGTTTGGCTTTGAATAGCACCGTGGAGCAGGTCATTCCCGCAGCCCAGTGGCGTTCTCCATGAGTCATCTCCAGTGGTGTGGATGGAATACGGCCACTCCAACACAGAATAATGAGCTAGTTAAGGCTGCAGTGAATGCCATTCTCACTGTGCCAGGCCCCAGGCTCTGCAGCACCGCTACAGGCGTCGGGCCATTACCTGGCAAGGCCAGGTTTGCCTCAGCACCGGGTGGTGTTGTGCACACACACACAGACACACACATATGCACAAGACACATACACATATTTTTATTGCACCTGCACCCACACACACACACCCAGCCATACACTCCCTTAACACACACCTCCCCCACACACACACACACACACCGAAACACTCACTCAACACATGTCCACGCCCCACATACACACACACACACACATATGTATAAGACACCTGCAAATACACACACTGAACACACTGAACAAACACACACGCACACATACACGCACACACACACACACACACACACACACACACACACACACACACACACACACACACACACACACACACACACACACACACACACACACACACACACATCCCCGCACTGTAACACTAGCAATCCCCTACACTGTATTACATTACATTAGCGGTCTAAATGGATCATGTCATGGAGAAGCTAAATGGTTGAAACGACAAGACATTTTTGAGCAAAGTTTAATCTGTTTTGCATCGGCGGAGGATGTAAGGAGTAAAGAGCTTTCCTGGCTGGCCTCCACTCAGGTGCTCAGCTACCTCGTTGGCCTGCCTGCTGGATCTTTTCTCCTCTTTTTCCTTATCCTTTATTCTTCTGGAGCTAGCCTGCTAAAATTTGCTGCAAAGTTGTGGGTTAAATAATCATTCATGGTAGGTGGTTTAGGCTAAAGTGTCTAACCTATGGGTCTGGCACATATTAATATTGATTGATTCCACAATGTTTGAGTTTGCTTAAAGGAGAGAAAATGACCCACACAAGTAGATTTATTGAGGCAAATATGTCCAAACACATCCACACATGCTCATTAGTAGAGCTATTTGTAGTGCGATGTGGTGGGCGGGCGTCCTACTGCTCTTTATGTGCGTGCGTATTGTAGCGTGCACTTGATTGTGTGTCCATACATTTCCATCTCCTAGCCCACCTGCTGTAACTCTAAACCTCTGCACTTGCATACAAATCACACACAAATGCAGTGTATGCAAATCGTGAGTCCGCATACACATACATACACACACACATACGCGTGTACAAGCACACACACACATATGCAAATCCACCTGTTGGTCCGTGGCCGCCTCGTAATCCGGCTCCTTCCACCATAAGTGGAATCCTCCCGCGCCGACATCATCCTCCAAGGTCCTCCAACAAATACACTTTCTAGGACTTCAAAAGGACTTATGCGATCCGTCCCCCACTGCTACTACCACTTCTTCCTCTTCCTCTTCCCCTCCCCCCAGTCCCCCCCCTCTCCTCCTCCTCCTCCTTCTTCATCTTCTTCTTCCTCCCGAAGAAGAAGAAGAGACAATTTACAAGATGGTTTGTCGGCCAAAATAAGGATGTAGAATTCAGTTATCTTGTACAACTGCACATCCACCCCCACAAAGACACACACACACACACACAGGCGCGCACACACAGACACACACACACACACGACGCAAACACCCACACACCCGACGCAGACACCCACACACACACTCACACAGCAGCGGACCGAGAAACCCGAGCTGGAAGACAAAGAGGTCAGCATGGAGGGTGAACAGACTCTGACATGAACGTGATGCAGTTCAGCCCGGCCACGTTTAGAGACTCAGGCAGAACAACTCCTCACACAGAGAAAAACAAAAACTAGGAAGAGGAACGAGGGTGATGAGTTCACAGAGGCAGACTTCCAGAGCCCTCTGTGACCATGATGATCCGTCATGTATTATGTATACGCTATCCATTTCCTGCCCACTGGTATGTAAAAGCAGGGCATGGTTGTGTTACACTCAGCAGCGTCGGGATGCTGTGATTATCTCAACCCTCCTCTGTGTTCCGGCGTGATGGCTGCAGGGGCGCCTCGCAGCAGCTGAGTCCCCCCACCGAGCAGATTAACCAGAAGCCAACCAGCGGATCCAGGCAGGATTTGGGACGCATTGCCAAAACCCCACCCCTCCCCAACGACAACCACAGTGCAAATAAGATTTAAGCCCTCCGCTGGCGTCGACTCCCATACATATTTCACTGCCGATCCTGAATGCAGGCTGACCCTCAATAGGACTCGAGGCTAATCTGCGAGCGTACCCAAAGCTTACACGGGGCTGCCAGCTGAATCCACTGCGGTGCGTACCGCATTATGCACTGTAATGTTGCGGAAAAATGGTGGCGTCTTTATTCGTCCTGCTGATTCCTGGCCAGATTGTTTTTGCTTCTTTCAAACAGCGGGGGGTGCGTGCAATGACTCAGAAAAGGATGCTCTCTGTTATTCACGGGGCCCCACGTACCGTCCTACACGCACGTCGGCCAGCACCGCAGCTGGTGTGACCACGACGTACCGCGACTTCAATGATGTCCGCAGTCATAAACAGACAACAACGGCCGTGGTTCACGACTGAACTATGTAGACCTCATCTGTACACCCGGTGCTGCCCTAGGCGAGAGGGCTGGCTGCCAATAAAGGGAAAAAGGACAAAGGGAAATGAAAGTAGACTTGTCATGTCCATGATCTGTCCCTTTTTCCCCCCCCCCGTCGAGCAGCCAGGTGTCTCTCTCTCTCTCTCTCTCTCGCTCGCCGGCATCACCAGAGGCATGAGGAGAAGACAATAGGTTAATGAGCTGTGGCAGTCCCTGGGGGGCCGAGTTTTCATAGCGTACATATGAGAGACCTCCTCTGATCTCTCCCATCGCTGTCAGCACCCGTGGGAGGCAGCATGTGCAGTGGAATGAAAATAGGCTGGAGCTCACAAGAAAAACTGTGGAAATGTAGACAGACACTGAGAAAGTGTGTGAGAACAACATATGGGAGAACTATGGAGATCTGGGTGATCTGCAGTGAGAGGCAGCTTTTCCCAGCGTTTTGAAAGTGGGAATGGCGGAGGGTTCTGGACGAGATTCATCGGAAAGGTTCACGGTGCCATCCCAGGTCCCGATGTGGGAGAGAGGGGGAAAGCTTAGAGCCTCAGTGAGAGCGGTACTAATCAGACGCAGGCCTCCTACGACAACACACCAAACCACACACAGCACACGAGAAAGTCGACACTTTACTTATTAAAGATCGCTGGGGAGACAGGGGGAAAAGCCAGTGGAAACATGAAAATGTAATGAGAAACAGATGAGATGGATAAGAGTGGTGGTGGTGGTGGTGGTGGTCGTAGTGGTGGTGGTGATGGTGGTGGTGGGGGGTTGGGGAAGGGGTTGAGAGAGAAGGAGCAAGAACTAGAGAAAGCAAGTGAGGACAGAAGAAAAGCAGAAGGGTGCTTTTATACTTAATGACGCATGTTAGCCCTGGGCCCTTTTAAAGATTATTTTATTGAGGGACATTACAGTTTTCCGAACTGGTCTTTTTGAGATGGGACTTTGACTCCTGTCCACCTGTCGGTGGAAGTGCGTTCTGGTGGACGAAGCTGTTAGGCACAGGTCAGCCCATACAGCACAGAGAGCGGCAGGGAGAGAAACAACGAAGGCTCGGAGGTGCACGCTCCCCCGTTGGTGAAGTACAGATCTGATATGGAAAAGCATTTCTACTGGCCTTATGGGGTCGTCCTCCTGCCTCGACCGGGGGTTATCATGTTATCATGTTAGCAGGTTATCAGGTTAGAACATCAGACAGGCAGGCAGACAGACGGAGAGAAAGACGGACGGACAGACAGACGGACGGACAGAAAGGGAGACAGAGGAAGGCGGCCGCATTTATTTTAGGAAACAGCTTTTTCAGCTTCTATCCTTGTTGTTTTCTTTTGGATTGTTTTTGTAACAACCTCTGTCCTTGAGAAGGGCACAAGGCGTTAGGGCCCCAAGAAAACAACAATCCTCTCTCTGTCATACCAAGTGGAAAGGCCAGCTACACTCAATTCTGACAAATTGTCCTACTCAACGTTCTAGGCTGAGCTCTACACATCCACTCTATTCTCATCCACCAAAACAACGCTGCCCTTGAAACCGACTGCAGAATAAACATACGAGCATACCACCTGGCGAGGAGGTATTGGCTGTAAGGTGAGACCATTACCAGAGAGAGAGGACAAAAGAACAGGTCTGCGTCAACGTAGGTTTCAGAGCTCCTGTCCCTGCCAGGCCCGGGACACCCCCACACCCGCTGAGACGCAGAGATGCGTCAGGGCACTAATCTGATCATCTGCACTTTGCTCAAGAGCGTCCCCTCCCAGGCCCACTGCACGCAGAGTGTGGCTTAACCCGTCTCCTTTCAGCTGGAGGACCCTCGGGGCGGGCCAGCTGTCACCTGATCCGGACCACCTCGGTGTGTAACACCACGCCTGCCCACACCCAAATCCACCCAACCACCACCACCTCCACCACCCATATGGAACCCACCGCCTAAACCTGACGCATAAGCCTCTGCATCGTCCACGCAGCCTCAACAAACCCGCACTCATTACAATTAAATGTGCTTCTGGATCCGTGTGTGTGATGTGGTACGTGTGGGTTGTGTCTGTGTTTTTTGTGTGTGGATGTGTGTTTGTGTCCCGTGTTTTTATGTGTGTGTGAGCTAGTGACAAGAGACCCTTAAGGCACTGTGAAGAACATGCCTCTTTCCACTGTACGACCAGGGGAGTGCCCCGCCCACAGAGCCAGGCAGCAGTATTTACACACCACGGAACAAGCCTGAGATGCAAAGCAAACACACGTTGACATATATCCAAAAGACACCGTGTTGAAAGCCTTAGGGGAGCCGCCATGCAAATGATGTTGACAAGATCTATGAGCTGCTTCCGTCAGCGGAGCGGGTGAAATGACACCCGTCTGCTCACACACCGCTCCCTGGCGCTCACCACCTCACTCCTGCCCACGGTCAATCAATCAGCCAGTCAGCACGCCAGCAGACGAAGACAACTCAGCGCTTTAATTAGTGCTGCCAATTTACTATCTACGGTGGTAATGGAAAGGTGCCACGCACATCCAAACACACACACACACAAACACACATGCGTACACGTACACACACACACACACACACACACACACACACACACACACACACACACACACACACACACACACACACACACACACACACACACACACACACACACACACACACACACACACACACACACACACACACGCCCAGGAGGCAAAACTCACTAAGTCTGAAACCCCCACCTAGCCAACAGCTGCACCACGTTGTTGACTGCCATATGCACCAACAAAATCACCATGACTTCACCGCGCCATACCCCCCCCCCCCCCCCCCCCCCCCTCCAGGAACATTAACCTAGACCCCTCCTCCCCCAGCCTGGATCCCTCATCACCCCCAAAGCTAAACGTCTTTGAGGAGCGGGAATGTTGATTGTTTTCTGCTGTGCTGTGATTTGTGTGGGATCACCATGTCTGGTCTGGGAGCGTTAACTGAGTGTGACGGGCCGTGGCCACGTGCACCCGGGCTCCGGCCCTGACCCCTGACCAACCTGGGCTTTTCCCAACCGCTAACCATTAGCTTGTAATGGGTCCCCCACTCTTCCTGTCGCTCCCCTGATGAGGCAGGTGCTTGCACAGCACAAACACACACACTCGACAGAGACACGCATGCGTGAACCCACGCAAACATGCACACATAGAGACACACAAACGCATGCACGCACACACACGCACGCACGCACGCACGCACGCACGCACGCACACACACACACACACACACACACACACACACACACACACACACACACACACACACACACACACACACACACACACACACACACACACACACACACACACACATACACAAAAACCAACAGAGGACCTACTAAGAAGCTGACTTGACCTGAACATTTTGAAGAAGTCAAACTCATCAGTCTGAAAAAGTTTAACCTGAAGATTTACATCTCATTTATTTAAGACAAAATCGAAAACCAAAAAGTCAAATCCAATATAAATTATCGTGGATTTCCATATCTGTAACTTCATATGAAACATGTTCCCATCACATTTGACATCTTAATGCAATTCATTAGATTCCCTTCAACTCCCTCCCTGTCTTTATCTGTCACTGCCCCCCTCCCCCTCTGGCCCTTCCTCTCTGAGTGCTCTGTAATAGCGTTACGCGGCACTGACCGCCGTGCCCACCCCCGGTGCTTTGTTGGCCCATGAGTACGCCTGCTCTCTGCTACCACAGCAGAACCTCTGCCTCTGTACGGGCCGGGCGCTTGAGTTCAAAGGTGGCGGCGGAGCCCGCGCGTGTCCCTGAGCAGGGCGACAGACGGCTGGCGAACGCCGGGTTCCCTGCGCCCGTACCCCCCTGAGGAGAGCCGGCCCCCAGAGTCCTAACAAATCAGACTGCGGGCCACTGTAGAAATACAATGATCAGAGTCCCCTTCTGAAGACGTCCTCCACTTCTTCTTGAATAAAGGCTTAGGTCCGCCCCTAGTCGTGGTTGGTTGAGGGCCCAGACTCTGTGCAGTCCCC
The DNA here is from genome assembly GCF_031168955.1 of Gadus macrocephalus. Classification (NCBI taxonomy): domain Eukaryota; kingdom Metazoa; phylum Chordata; class Actinopteri; order Gadiformes; family Gadidae; genus Gadus; species Gadus macrocephalus. The sequence goes on along the minus strand of NC_082382.1, from coordinate 9,120,719 downwards.
CTCTAGAGGTTCTGCTTTAACACAGTAGGACTACTGGAACCTTCTCTGCGCTCAGATACGAGGGCTGAAGGTATCAGCGAGTGAGGAACGGTCCGATCTAACGAGGAGAGATGACTTGCTCCGTCTGATGTGCTCAGGTGTTGGTCCATCAAGTGCTTGTGTCATAACAGGGAGGACGGTGCAACCGACAGGGAACTGGAAGACGACATACCGTGTGTTTGTGTCTTTGGTGTTTTAACGAGAGAGGAAGAGATGGGGGCAACGTGGTGTGAGAGAGACCCACAAGTAAAAGACCGAAAAAATAAAAGAATTGGCTCACCGGGACGGAGCCACAGAGAAAAATAGGAGACGTAGAATTACCAGGAAAGAGACGGCGGGAGACGAGACCGCGTCTAATCCGCGCTGACAACAGTCTCCAGACACAGTTTTGAGGTAAACAAAACATATTTGGTAGGGGGAGACAGGACAGCAACAGAGCAACAATATCTGGGGAAAACAACTTAAAGACACACCGCAGCGTTGCCAATGTCTTATTTGCTTCCATTTTCTCATTGGAGTACAGAGTGCAGTGAAATCGGAGGGAAAACAGAGAGAGTCGAGGAATGATTGGTATGCATCTAATAAAATCATATTCATGAACGTTGTGTGATGAGAGAAATGAGCCGCTGGGATTAAACAGTGTTGTCATCCAGACAAGCTGAACTTTGAGCAGCGTGATAACGGAAGCGGTTTCTAAAGGGAGGAGGACAAGGAGGATCAGGGAGGCTGTCCCGCTATCAGACAGAAACATTACTCGCTGTCACGCTCGGCCTGCCTTCACCTTTCATGACAGTTCAGTTTATCATCAAAACAGCACAGAACAATTCTCCTTTTAGAGAACATCTCGGTGGCCTACATTTCAAAAAGACTCCCCAAAGAAGAGGAAAAGAAACAGTTGAGAGAGCAGAGAATATCTAGGAGAAGCGGACGGATCCAGGGTTTTTACCAAGACTTGCTCATAAATTGCTTGTTTTCATGTAAATCTATCATCCATATCCATCCTATCATCTCATAATTGATAGATGATTTATATATATATATTATTGCATCAGGAGCTCAAGTGAAGAACTGTGATTTGAGAACACCGGAGCCATTGACTACTTAACATCCAGCTGTCTAAGCGCTGTTGAACATGTCTAAGTAAAAGCTTGTTGTTCCTCTGCTTCTGTCCTTCCAATTTTCCTTTTTATCTAATTTCAGTCCACTCTCAGAGGCAGCACTAATGAATTGTCTAATCACCGTTATCTGGCTCCTTCACATACTTTGTGAAGCAAATCGATAACGTCTGGCGAAGGGCCAGCAACCCACTTTGACAGACATTGCTCTCTAATCTATTTTTCTCAGAGAAGTACCGCCGCGCCACCGCCACATTTCTATGTACGATCTTCAGCAAGGTCAGCTGGCAGAGTGAAAACAAAGCAAGTCCATGTCAAGCTTGGAGAAAGTCAAGAAAGTTGGACCTCAATGAAAGTCATCTGAAGGAGCGACTCAGGTTATTGGATACGTCGATGCACTCCAATGATGCTCTTCTTGGGTTATATCCTCATTGTTGAATGCACTTACTGTAAGTCGCTTTGGACCAAAGCATAGGTTAAAAATATTTAAAGCAAGGTATGGCAATGGAGTGGCTGGGCACACACATATAAATTACAACACAGGAGATATCCTCAACTCGATGGCTTAGCACTACCCCTAAGTGATATATAATAAGGTCACCACGGCCCTGCTCTCTGGATCGTAGCCATCGGTCTGGGTGCCAAGTTGGGAATTATCCGGAAGCAAGTAAACAAGCTGCTTCCACCACCTAAGGGCTCTAACTTTTTTCTTGTTGCTGTGTGTGTACTACTGATGCAATGTCATCCATGTGATGACTTCACTTTTAAGTGTATGGTGTTTTTAGTGTCCCCAGGGTGTCACTGAAAAATAATTAGAAAAACTAAGTTTGGTCTGTAAGTTGTTGTCTGTAAGTGTGCTGACTCACATCTGCTCCCACATCTGCTCCTCTGAGTGTCATAGCCTGATATTGGCAATGGCTAAACGCATTAACCTGCACTAGTTCACAAAAGAGCAGCCGGTGGCTGAGGCGGTATTACCCGTAGACTTCACAGACGTCGTTGTGAAAACGGGGGAAGAATTGGAGTCAATTAAAAACATGCAAACCAAAAATGCAGCCTTGGTGAGCCGTGTTAAACATGTGATTGTTTGTTAAGCGTGTATTTATGGAGCCTGGTTCCTTGTTGAGGTGTGCCAAACAACACCTCTATTGCCAAGAATACCCACCGCTCCGGCTGGCTACGGAGTTTCATTGAAGTGGGGAGATGGAAGTGTACACAGTCGCTTTAATAAATCCAAGGTTACTCTTTTCTTCCTGGTTTCAGCCACACCTTTGATTGGTAGAACGGTTTGAAGTCATAGGATCGCCCAACCGACACCTCAGGCAAGAGGAAAACGCAAGGCCTTCTCTCGCGCTGTGCCGTTTCCATAGTAGCGGATCAATAGTGGCGACGTTAAAACTGATAAAGAATTTCTATGAATTTCAAATTATGCCCCTGCAGGGCCTACATTGGCTGCAGACTACACTGGAATATTGATACTCCGGCAGGCCCGCCTCTTACTACACGCCTCCCATGCATAACGAGCTCAACATGTTTGAGTTGCTTAACTGCCAAAATGAGATACTTTCTGAATAAATAGTTGTGAATAATAAGGATTATGAAAAAAATATATAATTCACAAGGGCATACTTTCCCATAAAGCTTGGGAAACAGGGGATCCGTATTCTTCTCTTCCTGGCCTAATCAGGAGAGCCCGGGTTTATCCAGGGGTATTTTCTTGTGGTTTCCCAATCCCGAGGACACCGCTGAGCAGAGACCGCAGCGGCTGAGGCTCTGCCAGGGCTGATGCAGACCAACGGCTCCCGGGATCCGTGGGACTGATTTCTAAAGTCTTCCTTCCTCTCTGAAGGGGCCTCCTTCTTGTCTGACTCCTCAAACAAGGACGTTATTCCCGGGCCAACGGAAAATAACGCTGTCATAGAAGGAATTCTTAACGCTCTCCTCAATGGAATAAACAATAGGTTGCAACGAGCGTCCCGTATACAAACCCAAAGCCCCTGGGCTCTTGGATTCAGCTAGAGGTTAATGAATTGTAATCATTAAAGACCAATTACAGCATGAGTACAACTACAATTACTGCACCAACTCAAATGCACACACAGCGATCGGATAGAAAAATAATTACAGCAAATCTAAACATGAATACTGATCCAAATGAATAAATCAGCATATTTGATTCAGTCTTCTAGGATTTGGCTACATTTACATCCACGTGTACAACAGTGTACATGTCCTAAATCCTACGCTGGTTGAGTTGAGCCAGTGTTTGCAAAATCCCCCTGTAGCAAGAATGTAGGCACTCGTACAAACATATTTTCTTCCAGGTTGTTGATTGCTAATAAAATAAACCCACTTCCTTCGAGACACAGAAGGGGAAGGAGCCGTGAGTTATGGTGGACGAAAAAAAATGGAGTAGGTGACATCGATAGGAGCAATAAGAGACCCACCGAGAGCTGTTTGAAGGAGATTAATGAGATCACGGTGGGGTAGGTAGTGTCATGGTAATACTGAGCTGCAGACTGAGCAAAGACAGAAGGAAACAGACGGAAGAATGAGAGAGAGTGAGAGAGAGAGCGAGAGAGAGAGCGAGAGAGAGAGAGAGAGAGAGAGAGAGAGAGAGAGAGAGAGAGAGAGAGAGAGAGAGAGAGAGAGAGAGAGAGAGAGAGAGAAGGGAGAGAAAAAGAAAGAGGATAGAACAGGAGAAGGAGTCGTGCACTGTGGCCAGTCCACTGTCCCACCAATAAAAGAGAGCGAGCGAGAGCGAGAGAGGCAGTAAATCAGGGAGAGAGGAAGGGAGATATGAAAGTAGGATGAATGGCGCCGAGGGGGGCTCTTTGTCTTCCCCTGGCCTTTAAACAGTGAAGTGTTTAGTGTGTTACGCCCGGGCCAGGTCTGCCAGATAGAGACGACGCTCCTTTGAGGACGGCCATGAAAGACGTGGCCCTGTGCCTGGGGCCACTGCACCTCTAACGGGCCCCCGAGGTTGAGGAGCCGATGGGAGACATAACGCCAGGGGCCACGACTCGCGTGGACCTCCGGACGGTCCATAACACAAACACAATTAAACGTCCAGTCATCCGCTACCGTTCGCTAATGCTAGCTAACCACATACACACACAAAAATGAACACACGGCTTGTGCTAAAAAACGCAGAACAAAAGAACCCCACTAAAACGCCCGAGACTTACAAATCACCAAAATATCTTTTAACGAACTACTTCCTTTATGAACCCCCTCAGAAACATGACACACCCGTTTGTATGTGGCGTTGCTTCCGCTCCGTTGCGCTATTCGCCTCCACTAAGAAGCTTAGCAGATGGCAGTAGCGCGGCCAGCTTTACTTGCTAATAGTTTCTACAGATGGGCCGAGTCCCAACGCTGCGGCTCCACTGAAGTTTCCTCAAGGGGTGTCGAGCGCTTTTGATGATCAGACTCCACAGAGACGGGCTTTGTAACGAGGGTTCACAGTGGTATAAGATAAGATAATGGTGGCCGGTCATCCTCGATTGCAGTACAGTTTAGTGAGTGGTCCACTCGCTGTTCCTCTAATGGTTTTCATGCCGGTTGTTTTCCTACGGTCCAGGTGGACACAGACAGAAAGTTACTTTTGATGGGATTTCTTGCAATGGTACAAAGAATACTTGGTGGTGATTCTGAACGTTGTGTTCTCTTGCTTCTGTTGGCTACTTGTTGACTACTACCGCATCCCCCGGTTTCTTATCTTTCCATACATTCCAGAAGCTGATATCAGTGGGACCAAACGGATATGAAATACTTTGTGTAACATTGGGTGTTAATCTGGACAAACATGTCAAAGAACACCCCAAACAATGGCTCTCATTACCTGGATGAATTCAACATTTGCTAACCTTCTGTAATCACGCTTTTTCAGCTGGACTGTAATGAGTTTGAGTGAGGAACAGGTAAATATTACTTGGATGAAAAAAAAACAAGTGAATGATTTAGAAAAGGGACGCAATTATCTGTCGAATTTTGTGCATGTTCAAGCTCAAGGTTAATGGAATGCACGCATGGAACTGGAGATGCAAAAAAGTCTTTATTTTGTTATATATTCTATAATGATTTGCTGCTAAGCAATTTAGCAAAACGTGGGAGACAGAAGTGGAGGCGATTTAACAAGACAACAGGTGTCCGTGTGTCCATGTGTGACCATGTGTGACCGTGCACCAGTGTGTCTGTCAATGTAGAACAGGTGATGAGTCCCCCCCACCCCCCTTATAGGAAACAGTATCCCTCGGGACAATCGGCCACGCTTCCGTTTAACTGTTGCCATGGGCCTCAGCTGTTGCTAAGGACATCATCCCCAAAGCTCAAGCTCTTTCTTTAACTGTCTGTCTATCTATTTCTCTGTCTGTCCCTCTTCCTGTAGGTTGGTCTGTCTGTCTGTAAATCGGTCTGTCTGTCTGTAGGTTGGTCTGTCTGTCTGTAAATTGGTCTGTCTTTCTGTCTGTATGCAGTTCTGTCTGTCTGTTGGTCTGTCTGTAGGTTGGTCTGTCTGTCTGTGTGCAGGTCCGTCTGTCTGTCTGTCTGTCTGTCTGTCTGTCTGTCTGTCTGTCTGTCTGTCTGTCTGTCTGTAGGTCTATCCGTCTGTTTTTCTGTATGCAGGTCTGTCTGTCCGTTTTTACACAGCCATTGTGTTCTCCCTGCCCGTACCTAGTGTTTTTCAATCTTGCTCTCTTTGTGCGTTTTGGACTCATTTTTCTTCTACCCCCACACGGCTGAGGTGAAAGTCCATCAGCCCAGAAAACGGCCACATCACAAGCTGTAAACTAAACAGGTCAGAGAGGACAGTTGGTATCATCTGTCAGCTGACGGTGGGGGGGGGGGGGGGGGGGAGGCAGCAGGTGAGTGCCTTCTGGCCTGACAGACCCGACAGCCCCTTTGAAAAGATTCACTCTATGGGGGGAAGCAATCTGCACACACACACACACACACACACACTCACACACACATACACACACATACACACATACTTCCAGTCCATATCACTACATGGCACAGAGACACTTTCGCTTTAATCCCCCATCACTACACAGACACAGAGCCTCAAACACACACACACACACACACACACACACACACACAGTCACGCTGGTAAAAGACGATAGCCGCTTCTGCACCGGGGGCCACGGAGCAGCAGCCGGCATAAACAAACCTTTTAAGTTGTCGGCGCCCAAGGTGTAGTGGTCAGCTGCTACCTGGGACCGAGCTGTGAGCGAAATGCGTACGCGGCGTGGAACCCGGGCCCGGCTCCTGGAACCCGGGCCCGGCTCCTGGAACCTGGGCCCGGCTCATGGTCAGTGACCAGGTGAATTAACGACGTTCGCGGTAAACTATTCCATGGGTTGTGGAATAATTAAAAGTGTGGTCAGGCGGCCACGGGCATAGACACACCTGAACCCTGCTCTTCAAGTTCCCCCTCTTCAGCTGCCAGAGGGGGCGACAACCGAAGCAAAGGCGGATTAGCGAGCAGAGCATGATGAGGAGGAAGGCATTAGTAACTCGCATGTACCACATCAACGCTGAACCGAAGGGGGCTCAAGGTTAAACGCTCATCTGTCGTTCTGAGCCCTGTTCACGGTTCAGGGAGGGCGCCTGACACACAAACATTGACAACAAAAACTGCGTTCAGTACCCTTAGGAACCTTGATCTGCTCATAGAGCAGCCCTCTCATCTTCCTAATAAGTTCAAAATCAACTTCAAAATCTAGTTCAAAATCGTACTCATCACCTACAAGGCCCTCAACAGCCTAGCCCCCCCCCTACCTTTCCGACCTCCTCCATCACCACGCCCCCTCCCGATCCCTCAGGTCCATCTCTGCCAACCTGCTACAAGTCCCCCGGACTAAGCTCCGGATTTAGGGTGATCGGGCCTTCTCAGTTGCTGCCCCCACCCTTTGGAATTCACTCCCCTCCCACATCAAAGTCTCTCCAACCCTCTCCAACCTAACTCCCACCTTATTCTTCATGTTTAACCTTTTCTTTTAATCCTAGTCTGTCTTAATCTATGTCTGTTACATAGTTTAGATAGGGCAATATGTAAAGCGTCTTAGATAACCATATTAAGCGCTATATAAATTTCATTTATTATTATTATTATTATTATTCCTACAATCTCTTTCTGTTTGTACAGTGATCACCCTTTTCCAATACTAACTTTTTCAAAAGAAGTGCCAGTCTTAATTCACATTGAAGGCCAGAGGTTTGAATGCAGACTTTCTCTGCAATGTTGCTGGAGTTCTTTCATGAATCCACACAGACGGGGGGGGGGCCACCTCTGCCTTCATAAAGAGAGCGCGGTCCACGTGGGAATGGCTCACTGTAGTCCCTGGTTCAACACTGTTAACCCGGGCAGCTCTGAGAGCAAGAGAACCCAGATGGAGGACGTTCATCCCCACTGTTGGCAGATTTATTCTGACTACCAGGGGCCACAGGTTGCCTCAGCTGCTCCCTCGTTGGTCTCCACCACCCCCACCACACCAGTGATCTCTCTTAATTGGCAATTTTACATGTGAAGCCGTGTCTCCCATCTCAGGCGAACATCAAATGTTAATGCTCAATGCCCTTGCCACTTCCCCACCGATTGCTGCACTTGTCTGCGCTCAGCAAGAAAAAGCCCAACCCACACACGGTCAATTTCCAATTAAGATGATGCAATACCAGCATGCATGGCATTGGTGGATCTTCTTCCGTTATCTGACCCCAGGGCCCTCGAGCTGCCTCACAGTCTACCGGTGCGTGGCTTAATGATGTGCATGATGGAGAGGCGTGTAGAAACACAGCCCCCCCAACCGAAGCAGGACATAGACTTAAGAAACAAGGAGGTGTCTCCCTTGAGTGTCAACCCTGACCTCAGACCTACATGCTCCTGTTATTTGTCTTCTTCTGCTACTCCCGAAAAAGATTTGGTTCAGTGCATGGTGGCAGCGTGTCGTTGTGTGTGTGTGTGCGTGAGTGCGTGGTTGCGTGCGTGTGTGTTTGTGCGAGCGTGCGTGTATGTGTGTGCGTGTGTGTGCGTGTGTGTAGACCCAGACTATCGATTGGCCCCTAGCAGTTTTCTGCTGAGGTGAACATCCACTCTCTGCCACAATCAATCACTCTCTCCGGGGTGCCACCCAGCAGCCGACCAGGTATTTCTCAGACACGGCAGATGCCACAGGGACCTTAGGCGGCAGCTGGTACACATTACACTACGGAGGATGGGGGAGGCCGGCTGCACACATCCTACATTGAGATTTTTACTGTAAACGAGGAGAGGGGATGTAAAGAGTTAAACGGCAGGCAGATTTGCCGGTTCGTCTAATGGTTTCAACAACGAGATCCCACCGTAGAACACCCGACGCGCACCTCTATCACAGCGTGGGCCCCGCCAACGTGTGAACATCACAAGTCTAATGTGACTGATTGCCTTTGCTGGAGTTTTTCACACGACACTGGGAATTTGCCTTACCCCCACTCGTATGTGTGACTACCCTCCTCATCCCCCCGCGCCTCAGCCAATCGGCTGCCAGGAGACCTCCGCCAGGGGCACTGGTACCCGGCACCGCCTGCTGCTCCACCCTGCCCCGGCTAAAGCAGGTGTAGCGCCGACAAACAGCAGTCAGCGGGAGGAGGAGGTGGGGGAGGGGGAGGCCTTGATTCAGGAGGTGGAAGATGGTGGAGGCGAAGGGGGGGGGGGATCAGGGCTGAGGTACCACAGCCCCTCTTTGGGATGGGAGCCAATCCAATTACAGCCAGCGGTGCAGGCCCCGTTTCACCGGCGGCACTCAATTCACATTTCAGCATCTTCTCCCTCCCTCCCTCCCTCCCCCCACAACCCTGGTTTGTTTTTGACTCGCTCTCCGTTCAACTCTCCCCCTTGCCGTTCCCGCCCTGTCCCTCTGGGAAGCCAGGTGGAGGTACGGTGTCGCCAGCCAGGCCCCACCAGCGGTTCTCCCCCACATCCCGGCCCTCTCTTCCTCCTTTTCGGCGGCCCCCCTCCTACGCCCACCCTGGCTAACAGTCAACCAGCGCTCTCCCAGGACGGGTCTTATCACTCCCCAGCAGGGAGACACGGAGGAGCCAGCGGGAACCTGTCCTCCTGGCCCCCCAGGGGGTGTGCAGTTCAACCATCTCCCACATGCACACGTGCACACACACACACACACACACACACACACACACACACACACACAGGCTGCAAAGACAGCGGCTGCTGTAACCTCATTTCCCTGCCATTGTCATGAATAGATCTGCTCTCACGGCTGAGCGTCCCCTCCCGGGTCCTCCCCTGTCGCCGGGCTGGTCGACGGACCGTGGCGCCTCCCCCTGCTCCGGGTGCCATGCTGATATCCTGGTTAATCCCTCCCCCCCACATTAACTGTTACTGTGGTTACAGTCACACCCTGTGAAGACACGGCCGACGGAGGCGGCCCAGGCACCGCTTTGCATATCAGTTCCACTGGGAGGTGGAGGAGGCGGGAGACGGGGGCAGAGGATGGGAGGGAGGGGTGGAGTGGGGGGGTGGGGGGGGGGGGCGGGGAGGAGGGATGGGTGGGAGGGGGGAGGGTTAAGGAGTCCAGGGTAGAACATGAGACAGAAACAGCAGAGCGGGAAGGTTTGGCGGTAATGAAACTATGTAAGGGAAGAGGCAGGATGAATGATCAAACAGCACACTACACTGGTGGCTCTCTGTGAAGCCTAGCCAGAGTGAGCCGTGGATTTACAGAGCTGTGAGTAAATAAATGAGCGCCAGTGAAATAAACCCAGCGTCGTATCATATGTCGCCCGCCGAAACAGCTACCAAAATACGAGGCTTTTTTTCCTGTTATCTTGCTCTTTTCGCTGCCTCCTCTCCTCACTTTCCCTGCGCTGCAGCTGTTGTCAGTGCATGGGGTGCTGCATTTGGCAGTTATGGCCCATGTGACAGAAACACACAAGCGCACACACACACGCACACACTCATGCTGTCACTCAAAATCTGGCAAGTCCGACGGAGCGGGACTGCTGACAAATCCTTCAAACAGCTGTCTTAACTGCACTGCAGCTAGAACACTCCACAGCCAATCACAGGGCTCCCCTGTGTTCCCGCATCCACACTGTACTGAGGACATTGACCATATCATCTTCAGCTGTTGGTTGGATGGGGGCGGGGCTGGGGGGGGGGGTGTAAGTGCCAAAACAGCTCAATAGCTCTCTGAAATTAACTAGGAAGAACCAAGGGAATAACTCATTGCCAAATTGCACATCCACCCCCCCCCACCCCCCCCCCCCCCCCCTGGAATCACAAGCTCAGTGAATAGCTTTCACTTTGCCACACCATTCAACCGCTCCCAGTGAGTGATCGCAGACCAATGGCTTGTTTCTTCTGAACGGGGCTGAGAAATCTGTCTTTGTTAAGCGGCGAGCAGCCCGCTTAACCCTGCGTGGCGTTTGTGTTCTCCTACAGAGACCCAGAGGTTTAGATGGGCGGGCCTTCTCGCTTGACTCTCAGTGGGCTACCAGTAAAATGGTGCCTATTAAAATTAATGGGCCAGCCGAGTGATTCCGCACTGATATACCATAGCTCACTCCAACAAGGAGCGGGGAATGCCACTGCAGGGAAAGCCAGCTCACTAGCTGGCTAGCCAGGGACACATTAATAGTAGCCAGTAAATATGGCAGAGAATACATTAACTTTTTCTTCTGCTTAATACCAATGCGTCATCTGCATTGGAATACTTCACACCTTGTCCTGTCACTTTAAGCTACTTTGCCACTGCTGCTCCTAGCGTTGGTGCCACTATATGAGCACGGTTAAGGGCAGCGGAGACACAAACCAAAAAGTGCTGGCCTAGCGAATCACTATTTTCGTCGCCCATTACTGACCTTCTTCAGTCGTCCACTCTTGGTGCCCACAAAGGCCACGCAGTAGCCGTTGTAGACGTAGGCGGTGACGGAGGTCATGCGGTCGCGGGACTCTGTGTACAGCGTGTGTCCGGTGACCAGCTGGGAGCCGCCCAGCGGCTGGTTGATGTCCAGGCCGCAGAAGGAGTCGTCGATGGGCACCGGCTGGAGGGAGGGGGCAGAGTGACAAACAGTAGAGGTTGTTGAGAGAGCGAGGGAACCAAGGATAAAATAACACCACAGGAGAACAAGCAAGGAAACTAAACTGACGGCTCTAAAAATAGAACAGGATTAGAGAAAGAATTATCATTAAAAAAAGATGAGAACGATTTGGAGGCTGAACTGTACCAGACAAGGCGTTAAAAAGGGACTGGGGCTGCAATCTTGCCAATTATTCTAATTTGTATTATATAACAATTATCGTTTTGTTTATTTCACGTCATACCAGGCTGCAAATACCCTGCGTGAGTTAGCAGAACCTAATGTCTTGCATTTGTGCCTACTTTGTACATTGGACACGTGATGAACAGGATGATTCATCGATCAGACAAGGGGGGACTTGGCACGGAAACACATGAACATATAGATGTAGAAGAGCGATATGTGCATACAGCAGCCCCTAGAGCAGACAGAAGAGCCAATGTCTCGGGAAGATGGAAGATTTGAGCGAGACGAAGCCAGAGGCGTATCAGTGCAGACAACCCAGTAGGAGGATGATGGGGACATGGGCAGGCAGAACACAGGGGTAGGAGGGGAGGGAGAGAGGGAGCGAGAGAGAGAGAGAGAGAGACAGAGAGACAGAGAGACAGAGACAGAGAGAGAGAGAGCGATAGAAGGATGGAGGACGATAGATAGAGAGATATACTGTATATCGAGAGAGATTGAGATAGAGGGAGAGAGATTTATAGAGATAGAGATTAGATATGGAGGGGGTAGATATAGAGGAGAGATGGAGAGACAGAGAGAGAGACCGGGATAGAGGATGGCAGGAAATATATATATATATAGGGAGCGAGGGAGAAAGAGGAATAGAGAGATAAACAGAGATAGAGGCGAGTAGGAATAGAGGTAGCTGTAGATAGAGTGAGAGAGAAAGAAACAGAAAAGGGATAGAGGGAGTAGATAGACAGGGAGTCCCAGAGAACGAGAGGTAAAGAGAGTCAGAGGGAGATGGAAGGAAAGAGAGGAAGAAGTGAGAAGTGTGTGTGAGTGGCTAGAAGGGGAAGTGGTCTAACAGGGTGACAGGGTTGGGGGGGGGCGGGGATTGGATGAGCTGAGAGCAGAGGGCGGAGGGTAGGGGTGGTGTAGAGAGCCTTCTCGGCTCCATGCTGCAGAAGCGTGTAAGCGTAGCCCCAGAGGGAGCCCCACCTGGCTCATTACACTGGCCTATCATCACCGACCTGCAGGAGGTCACACGCCGCATGATAACTAGGCACGCACACAGACACACACCCACACACACACACACCTGGATAATGGTTGTGAGGCTGCTGACGTCTAAATTGTAGGCATGTGTTAATCTGTTTGTATTGAATGAAGAACTCTCAGGAGGTAAAAGAGGAAAAATACGAAGTAAAAAAGAAAAAGACATATTATCTGTTATGTATGATCACACTGTAATTGCTATCCTGAGTCTGAAATCAGTGAGAACATACATGTTAAGACACGGTGAGGAGGAGAAAGATGGGATTATGTGGAAGATTGAGGAGGATATGGAGGAGGAGGAGGAGGAGGAGGAGGAGGAGGAGGAGGAGGAGGAGGAGGAGGAGGTCCTGGTGTAGATCAAGGTCAGTGGAGAGTGAAGACAGAGTGAGTGGCAGTGTTGCTGCCACTGCATCTGATGGTGGCCTCAAAGTGCCACGTAGAGTGAGCCAGATAGCCGGGCCGGGTGAAGGCCAGCATCACTCTGAGTGAACTTTCACGCGGTCCGCTCTCTCTCTTTCTCTCTCTCCCCCCACCCTCTCAATTCTCCTCCACCTCCTCAACCCCCCCCCCCCCGCAACTCACCCTTTCTCCCTTCACAGCACGTCACCCTCCCCCGTGTTCCCCCTGCATTAATGCTTTCTGCCTCCATGAAAGTCTGCTTCTCCACCGTCACTAAGTCACCCACTCTCTCAATCATCCCTTTATTCTCTCCCTTATTCTCTTTCTGTCAGTGTCAACTCTTACTCTTTCTTTTGCATGCTTGAGAGAGAGAGAGAGAGAGAGAGAGAGAGAGAGAGAGAGAGAGAGAGAGAGAGAGAGAGAGAGAGAGAGAGAGAGGGAGGGGGGGGAGAGAGAGAGAGAGGAGAGAGGGGGAGAGAGAGAGAGAGGGGGAGAGAGAGAGAGAGAGAGAGAGAGAGAGAGAGAGAGGGGGAGAGAGAGAGAGAGAGAGAGAGAGAGAGAGAGAGAGAGAGAGAGAGAGAGAGAGAGAGAGAGGA
>NC_082382.1:9090516-9107160 GCF_031168955.1 Gadus macrocephalus | reverse complement strand
GTGTCGGCGAGGCGGGGGACGGGCCTGTGTGTAATCACCCCCTCAGCTCAGAGTTCAGGCAGACCATTACCCTCGCACACACAGCGCTCCGTATCAGCCCGCCACACTCTCCCCCGTCATTACCCTCGCACACCCCAGCCGTCCACATCCACCCAGTCCGCTCTGCAGGACGGCTGCTGCTGGGGGGTGGGACGGGACGGGACGGGGGGTGCGTGGTGGAATGTTTTCAAGACGCCGGCAGAACCCCCCACACACCATCGCACTCCATCACTGTTTGGCAAAGCCCCCCCCCCCCCTGCTCTTCATAGCCTGACTCTGTCCCGAAATACTTCCCTGCCACCCCCAGCCCGCCTCCCCCCCCCCCCCAGGGGTGAGTTATTCTGCATATGGGAGGCGGGGGGGGGAGGGGCAGAGGGTTCAGGGGGAGGGGGGAAATGATCAGTGAACGTATCGATGCGGAGCGGGCGTCATTTGTCACCGGCGCCGCGCCGTACCTGGGCGGCCGGCGGGCGGCTGATGGATGACACGCACACGGGCACAATTTCGGCGCCGCGGGTGGGAGAGAGTGAGAGGGGGGGGAGGGAGGCGGGCGAGGGGAGAAGAGAGGGGGGGGGGGGGGGGGGGGGCCGGGATGGAGGGCCGTGTTAATGATACGGTCACATGTAGCCGGTGGAGCTCAGCTGTGATTAAGGCAGCGATATGATGGGTGGTGTCAGCTGCCCCGCGCACCCGCTTAATGACTAACGCGCCGAGATGGGATTGGGTGAGACACGGGTGTCAGGCTGAGGTGGAAGAACGCCTGCAGCCACGGCAGCAGGAGACACCCCTGGTAGCGCCGCAGTGAGCTGGGAGTCGTTATTACGGTGGCTGGAGACGCAAGGCATGCATAATTAGCCTTGCTGCACAGACAACAATGCACCGCTGGAATGCAGCGCTTTTTGACATTTCGTCAAGCAAATGAAAAATAAGTGGGTAAAAAAAGAAGCTATGGATCATGATTATTATTTCTTCTACTTGTTTGCCGCAAATGGGTTCCCAGCGCTCTCTCTCCACCCCGACGGAAGGAAAGTGTGGATAGGGAATCCAGCACGCGAGTGGGGCTCCCACGACAGGACAATGGGCTGGTGAAATAACGAGCTGCTCTACTCCTCTATATCCTCAGCACAGGTGATATCACCGACGTCCCCCGTTAACTATCCAACCACTTAGCAGCGGGGAAGGAAACAGAATCAGCACAAGAGTTGATCAAGTTATCAAGGCCAGCGAGCGGATCAGTTCTTCAGCCTTGAGCGGGGGGGGGGGGGGGAGTTTGTTCCACTACAACCACAGATCCTTGCATCCGGTTCGGAGCTCCTCCTGCCGTACACAGTCCCCCGTCCTGCCCCACCTCGATGGAGAAGTGGGGATGTTTCCACAGAGAAGCCTTGAGACCCCCCCCCCCCATGATGACCGGGGACGACCGGCGCCCCCGCTCTCCCCTTCACCGCAGCGCAGACCTTCAGGAGGTAGAAGTGCTTGGCGCTGCACATCCCTGATAATATCTGGGCGTGCATAAAGAGAGCGGGACGCGGAGGGCCTCGGCGGGGGGGGGACGGGGACGGGGACGGGGGGGGGACGGGTTGTTTATCGCCGTAATATAGATTTTATGTCGCTCCAAGGAAAAGGGAATTACGGCCCTAAATTACAAAGATGTCTGTGTGGAGTCTAGAGTTATGCCGGCCTGGCGGTCTGCTCTGGGATGTTTGGTTCTGGCCGTGGAGGAGGAGGAGAGGGGGAGGAGGATGAAGAGAAGGAGGAAGAGAATAGGGGGGAGGGGGGGGGGGGGGAGGGGCAGCCGGCTCCAGAATGGGGCTCCAAAGAGACAGCCAACCGATGCAGAGTCAGCTTAAAGCACCGCACCCCCCCCTCTCGACGGCCCAGATGAGAGTCTAATGTATGAATTAAGATCACAAAACCGCACAATAGATAGACACACACACACACACACACACACACACACACACACTGCAGTGCGTCGACGTGTATACACAATGCATTGAGGGGGATGGATGCATGCACAGTTCCATCGCCAGCAGTTCTAAAATAAAATCCAAAAAAGAGTTTCACACGGTCGTTTCAACTCGGGCCAAATTCAAGGACCCAAGTTTGAAAGTACGAAACTGTACAATTTCCCTCAGAACTTTTGACGAGGTCAGATGAGGCCGGTAAAATCTGTAAAACAGCAGTTTTTCGCACAAATGTGCCAGGAAAAGCCAAAGACTCCCAGTACATCGTAGCCATCGGAGTAACGTTACACGGATGCAAAAGGCCTTTTGTGTGACTTGTGTTAATGTCTCTCTTAGGTGGAGGATTAAGGACACAAAAGCGTCTGCCATTCACTTGTGAGCAGAAGAAAAACACTTTTGCTGGTTCGAAGTGGACTTGGCCAATAAGAAAGGCCCTCGGTGTGTATTTCAGAACATCGAGAGGTGTATTCCAACACTGTAAGATGTATGACTGTACATGCGGTTTGCAGTAGTCACCTAACAGCTTCTTCAGGTCTCAAATACAGAGAAGTAAACCCTATGCTCTGTTTTACGATGCCTAATAGCCCATTGTCCATGTTAAGTGATCGTAATTAAAGAAGATTGCCTCTCTGGATTTTTATCTCTATATTAGTGCTATCTTATTTTATTTCTGCAAATGCGCCTCAACTAACCCTTGCTTTGTTGCGTTTGGGGCCTAACGATCGTATCCTGAACACGCCATGGATCCCTGCAGGACCTTAGTTTGAACGTGCTCTCCTGAGTCTCCTTATCGTCCCCTCTCATGGGCCTCCCATCTCCAGCTGGTCACCACCGAACAGCTAACAGAGCATCCCGGTGAGGCTGCTGAAGAACCCGGGTTCCACTGTGTTAACACAGACAGGATGTCCTCCGGTACGGGCTCACTGAGCTCCACAACACACCTCCTCTTTGTGCCTGGGAACGAGAAGAGGCAGGTAGAGGAT
Organism: Gadus macrocephalus; assembly: GCF_031168955.1. Lineage (NCBI taxonomy): Eukaryota > Metazoa > Chordata > Actinopteri > Gadiformes > Gadidae > Gadus > Gadus macrocephalus. The sequence continues at coordinate 9,104,171 of NC_082382.1, read as the reverse complement.
GGGGACGTGCTCCCCTACTGCTGTGCGACTCTGCGGCCGGGGCTATGAATAGCCCCGTTCCCGCTTGGTGCTGAGCCAGGGTCCCGATCCCGGGACAGCGGAACATTTATCACAGAGGAGGCCCATTTATAAGATGACATTCCTAACTGGCTGACCTCCAGCTCCAGGAAGAGGAGGAGAACACTGCTCTGACTGGGAGGAGCTGCTGTACTGAGCATCTCTGCTGAGGTGGGGAGGAGGAGGGGGAGGAGGAGGAGCAGGAGGAGGAGGTGGAGGGGAAGGAGGAGGGAGAGGAGGAGGGGGAGGAGGAGCAGGAGGAGGAGGAGGAGGAGGGGAAGGAGGAGGAGGAGGAGGAGGAGGAGGAGGAGGAGGAGGGGAAGAGGAGGAGGACCAGGAGGAGGAGGGGGAAGAGGAGGAGGACCAGGAGGAGGAGGAGAAGGAGGGGGAGGAGGAGGGGGGGGAGGAGGAGGAGCAGGAGGAGGAGCAGGAGGCGGAGGAGGGGAGATGGCAGAGGAGGAGGAGGGGGAAGGAGGAAGAGGAGCAAGAGGAGGTGCATGAGGAGGAGGAGATGGAGGAGGAGGAGGCGGCGGAGGAGGTGGTGACGAGCCCCCCAACCCCCGTATCCCTCCGGCCTAACTCCCCCTTAAGCATATTTGTCCCAATCTCTGCTTAAAGGTTATGGCTGGGGGGGGGACAGCGCCCCATGTGCTGCTCCCAGGGACAAGAGCAAAAGTTCACAGAGGATATTGGTCAATAACACTGTAGTAGCTATTCCACTTGGTGTGAGCGCACACACACACACACACACACACACACACACACACACACACACACACACACACACACACACACACACACACACACACACACACACACACACACACGCACACACACACACAAACACACACACACCCCTAAATACAGAGCTAAACACACACACACGCACAAGCACGAGCACACGCACACAAAAAAATATCTGTGCACAGCTCAAAACGCACACACGCGAACGCACACACACACATATGCACCCCCATGTACAAAGCTAAACACACACACACTCATATTCATGCACACACAAACACAGCCCTACGTACACAGTCAAAATACGCACATACACACAGACAGACTCTTGTGTTTGCATTTCAAAAACAAATTCAGATCCATTTCCAGAAAGAACATTACATTGACATCATCGTTTAGCAAAACTGGGGAACATTCATTATTAATGTATGGCCTGCTGATTTATTTAATGATGAAAATGTTGTCTGGAATTCGTTAATTTCCCAGACATCATTCATCAAGGTTTATTATGTTGCTGAAGTGTAAACAACTACATCTGAATCAATGAATAAATCACAGCTTATTCATTGACTAAAGGGCAGTTCTTGGCAATGCAATTAAACAGGCGGAAAAAGTCTGTAAATGTAAATTGAAATTGCAAAAATGTGCTATGATGTCACCTTTTGCTCTTTTCTAGTCGTTCATAAAAAGCCCTCGCGCGCATGCTCCTCAGGACCCGAACATTCACGCCTGGAACTCAACCGGTCCGAGCGTAATGACTGAACAGCCATTAGAGAAGAACGAGCAGCGAGGTGAGTGTGTCGGCGTGTGCAAGAGTGTGTGTTTGATCTCCAGAAGCCGGCGAGGAGAACGTAATTTGTGTAATAAGGGGAGAAAATGTATTAGCCCTCCACAGATGGTTAAATATGCATGCGTGTCTGCACACACAGAGCTGGAGGACCGGCCCCGACCCCCTAACGCGTCAGCAGGGTCGGCCGGCCCCGCCCGGCCCGCGATTAAGGTTAATAATTCACAGAGCAATTAGGGAGTGTGTGAAATGGTGCTCTGCTGATGGTAAGTGGAGGGGGTGGAGGAGTTTGGGGAGCAGGCAGGCGGAGGAGCCTGTGCGTCGCGCCCCCCCTCCCCCCCCCCCCCCCCCGCTGCAGCCCTTGATCCCCTTGACATCTGGAGACAGGCAGCGGCGTCGCAGTGACATTGAGCCTGCACCGCTGTGAGGACGGGTCAACCTATGACGCCCATTGATAGTCCTTTGTTAGCCTCATTAAGGGACACATGCTTCACGTCTGGCTCTGGGAGCAGGGGCTCTAGTGGACGATTGATGTTGACTCCCGCGCTTCCCGGTTGATCCTGGTTGGCTCGGGCTAACCTGTGGCTTTCAATGTTTTTTAACGAAGTTGCTAAATGATTCTGCGATCAATGGAGCAAAAGACATGGACTCATGTTTTATTTATGTTTTTTCAATCAAGAAGGAAGAACACTACTACTTAACGGTCAAATAATTTTTGCAGGAGGTGAAAAAGCTATGGCTACTCAGGCTAACGAGAGATTAGTGGAGCTCTCGGCGGGACATTAGCATACATATTCGTCTTGCTGGAGGAAAGACCGTTGACCAGGGCCAATGCGAGTGACAACAAGGAGCTGGGGAACCCGAGGACTACGCTGCAGAATTGAATCTGACGGAGCTAACCTGGGGTGAGCCAAACTCAGGGCTCATTGGCCTAGGCGATCATCAGTCTTGAACATCCTGCCAATTGTAATTCTGTTACAGCCAGCTGAAGCCTTATTATGAGGCCTTTGTGTCTGGTATTCACACACCCTACCTGAATGGAAATCACTCGCTGGCACCTCGAAAGGGCAAACTATAATTCTAATCTCCGTAGCCTGAGACTTTCATTCCCAGACAGAGATAGACCTAGTCCACAAGTAACGTCATTTTGAACTTCACATCAATAATGTTAGTAATAAACACCCAGGGCGTAGCAGTTGGAACTTAAGTTTTTGCTTTATTTATCCTCCGTCCTAGACGGAGGAGGTCATTGCTGGAGGAGAGGGGAGTGTTTCAACATGACAATGTGAATCAATAATAAAACCAGTGCAGCAGAGGTTGGCAGATGCGATCCCAGGGGGAGACGGACGGACTCAAGCTATTTCTGAGGCTGACTCACTCTGCTGTCCCCCTCCCCGGTGCCGCCACCGGCCCGCTCACCAGCCTGAGTCACAGGCTGATGGGGGCTCCGTTTGGGGGGTTTCACTCAAACTAGGACTCAATTCCATAAATACAAAGGAAAGGAATTAATAGCAATACCAACAAATTCAACAACCTCTTATCAGCCGTTATTCTTATTTATCTTATTTGATTGATTGTTTATTTCGTCCACCTCCTTACTTCAGTTTTGTTTTGTTGTCCATACCAGCTGTTTATTCACTGCTGTCCCCACCGATGTGTTGTCAGTGTCGGCCCGGTCGGCGCCTCACTGCTCTCCGGTCCCTGAAGGAGGGATCCCTCTGCAATCTCAAGGCTCTTCCTCTGACCCTTTCTAGGCTGCTTCTCCCCTAAGCCCTTAAAAGGGACTTAAGAGAAACCCTATGGGTATCATACAACGTGGGGGTGTGAATCCCGCTGAGACTGTAGCTGTGATAACGAGCGATACAAATTCATCTGAACGGCCCCCGTCGTGTCTACAGACAGACCGGGGTCCCAAACTTCAGCCTCTACACACGCCGGTTCACCGTTGGAAAACTTGGGGACGCCACACGTTGACGTGCTTCATGATACACTTCGAACCGGGGTAACAGAATGTGTCATAACAGAAGCCATGCTTTACCCTGCAGGGTTCTAATCTTTTTGTGTATTAACCCCTCTGCGGTGACCCTTGACCCGAGAGGTTTTCCAATATAACGCACCGGCGCCGCCAGACATATTCGCGTGTCAATCGGTGCGCGGCGATGCGGCGCGGCGCTATGTTGTGCGTGCTGATTGTGGATGTAATGCGGCTACATGGCGTGACCATGGCGACCGGGGGAGCAGGGTACAGCCAGGCCAAGGGGCTCCCAGCTGGCCAATAAATCACTGGCATGACAGACTGGGCAGCCTTTAACCATTAACGTTAAAGCACACACACACAGGCATGAAGAAATACACACACACACACACACACACACACACACACACACACACACACACACACACACACACACACACACACACACACACACACACACACACACACAGGCATTACTACACACACACACACATACACACATGCATACATGAATATACACACAGACACACATAGGCAGGCACAATCAGACAAAGACACAGGCACAAGCACTTACACACACGCAAACACATCGGGACGCACAATCAGACCCACATAAACACAGAAGCGCAGACTCCATCCGACTGCGGTCCTTCAGATGTTACACTCATCGTCGTCCGCTTTGACAGGTTAAATGAGATGATGTCCTGCTGCTATATTATTATATTAGATTAATTCATCGCCCGGCACCCGCTTCATAATCATCATCATCCTCGACTCCAGCGGATTTTCCTCCTCGTTTCTACATAAATAACGAGCAGGGTAATTAGAGCACAATGGCGGGGCCATTTATACAGACGTCCCCCCCCGCTTGTCACGAGGTAAAGGTCTCAACGTGTGACCATCTCCGTGATGGATACGGCCGACCACGACAAATCAATAACCTCGGGGCCCACCATTCCCTCACATGCCCCCGTCCCATCACAGCCATCAATCCTCAGTGTCCACTGGTCGTCTGGACTCATTACCAGTCGGAGGCCATTAACGCCCGCGCTGCAGCTGAGCTAGCCGTCTGCGCGCTGTGTCGTAGCCGTACTGAGGCTAAGACGGGCGCCACCCTCCCCCGCTCGCCGGCAGGATGGATGAGTGGCGGGCCGGGGGACCAGTAAAGCTTGGTGGTCCTAATGGACCGTGGCGAATGGGCTGCTGGTGGGCGGGGAGGGGGGGGGGGGGGGGGAGTCACTCACCCGCTGGAGGGGGGGCGAGTGAGGTCCCGGGGGGCTCAGAGAGAGGTCCGGGGGGCGGGGTTTCTGAGATGTTTGCACAAACGTGAGCATGGGGATGAGAGCAAGGCAAACACCTTTAATGTGGAAGGAGGGCAGACTGGCCCTTGTACCAGCTTAGCATCTTACCTGTGTGTGTGTGTGTGTGCGTGCGTGCGTGCGTGCGTGTGTGCGTGCGTGCGTGCGTGCGTGCGTGCGTGCGTGCGTGCGTGCGTGCGTGCGTGCGTGCGTGCGTGCGTGCGTGCGTGCGTGCGTGCGTGCGTGCGTGCGTGTGTGTGTGTGTGTGTGTGTGTTTATGTGTGTGTTTTAGTTGAAAGGGTTCCAGTCCAGTCCAGCTAAGACCCATAAACCGGAGTTGACTTCCTTTTCCCTTGAAAACCCACTGGAAAAGAAAGCAAAAATAATTGAAGGAAATCATCCATTGTCTGATTGTTGCCTAAAGCAGTGAGAGCCCCCCCCCCCCTTACCCCTATTCCAGCAGCCATGACACTAACCAGTGCTGACGAGGGCACAGGAAGCTGACAAGGGCACAGGAAGCTGAGCCAACCCCCCCCCCCCCCCACACCCCCACCACCCGCCACACACTGGGGTAGCCAATGAGAAGGGCTCCCACCAGGAGCACCGGCTGTAGTGGCCAATGGCAGACAGGACCGTAGATATCAGTTAGGATTATATGTGTGCTAGGATTATATGTGTGCTTTTCTGTTTGGTGGCACTTATGGCCACATCAATAAATAATTGATAAGGAATAAGAAAATAACTGGAAATGTCAGAATGTCCTCTGGAGGCTTTAGGTCATTCATTTACCTCTGCTCTAATTGGCTGACTGAGCCCCAACTGGTTGACTGACAGAAGTCCAGGGAGACAGAGTCCTCTCGGAGAGGCAGAAGTGCAGACTGAGGCGGAGGGCGAGGGGGGGGGGGGGCTGTGGTATCGGTCGGCCGACGGCCCATCAAATTGATGACATTTGGACGGTCAGGATTCTGTGTGAATTCCAACAAGTCAATACAATAAGGTTCAACGGTTACGTCTCTTTCAATGTAGTGGGACACCTCCAACATATGGCTGTACGAGACCCTACTATCCAAGAGACAGCAGCTGGCCTGATTCCTATCCAGGGTTCTGCAATGGGGGCCGTTTGCTACATGGATATGAAAGCAGAGTTAATATGAAGAATGAGTGAGCTGTACTCAACATCCAGGCACCAAATGTTTCAATAAGATCAGAATGATATGTACTAGCACATCAGACGATAAACTCAGTACACACTGTACATTGGGATGGAATGGGATGGGGCTTAAGGGGGGGCGGGTTGCAGGTTATAACTCATTGCTTGAAATAATATAAAACAATTGACAAAGCTTATACTTTACTAAATTGACACAAAATGCATTTAAAAAAAATTAACACAGATTCCAAAAAGACAAACCATTCAATTGAATTTGAATCAAAGGAAAAGTAAAGGTGTGGATGTCTTTTCCTCGGTGGTGCCTCCAGCCCTCCATGGCTGCAGAGTGAGAGCGAGGACAAGGTGTTGATGGATCCAGCCCCACTGCGGGGTCCGTGGGTGCAAGGGGGGCTGCCCTGGCCGTCAGAGGGTACAGGACAGGGTGAGGAATGTTGGATCATTCTGATGAGTGCATCAGAAGCGTTGGACTGCATATCTGGCTGCGTGAAGGACAGCGCCTCACCCTCTCCGACCTGGATACCTGGAAGCCTCTCTGCCTTACTAGACCCTCAGACAGAGGGATTTGGAGACAGAATATATGAACAGGCAGCATCATTAGTGGCCGTACTCCCTTCTCCTTGTCCAGTGGATGACCTCCAGAGCATTTTGACCAGAGGTGCCGCTGGTCAGATTGGATTCAGACGCAACAAAACTCCTTCCGGATATAAGGTGAGGAAATAGGAGGAATAGCCTCTTCTGTCCCCTCACCGCATGGGTTAGTGACTCAATGTCTTCACACATTGGACCAACTTCACCAATGAGAGACACTCATCCACCAGGATGAAGAACTCCTCCGGTCCACAATGGGATCCAAGAACAGTGTGTGTGTGTGTGTGTGTGTGTGTGTGTGTGTGTGTGTGTGTGTGTGTGTGTGTGTGTGTGTGTGTGTGTGTGTGTGTGTGTGTGTGTGTGTGTGTGTGTGTGTGTGTGTGTGTGTGTGTGTGTGTGTGTGTGTGTGTGTGTGTGTGTGTGTGTGTGTGTGATGGAGAGGGGAGGCGAGTGCATGTGGAGGGTTCGCGCCTCGCGCCCGCCTCCAGGTCATCAGAACTCTCTTCTGCCGGGGTTGGCGTGACGCCGGCTCTGTCGAGTCAAAGGCGAGAACAGCACAGCGGTGCGTTTCTTTTGGTGGCATTGTACTCACACTGGGATGGTATTGTTGTGAGCATAGCGTGGAGCCTACCCTGCCATAGTGAGCAGAACGCAGCGCATGGCAGCAGGACAGGAGCCTGACGCACCAGATGGCTTGTTGCACAGAACCTTCTGGGAAATGTCCTTGGAAACTGTTGAGAAAAGGGCAGGCGCTTACAAAACTACTTGGCAGGTGATTGGATGAACCATTTGCCTATCATGGGCTATCACGTTTAACATAGATCATAGATCAAACATAGATTTTTTTTAATACATATTTAATAATTATTATAATGCTCAATTTAGAGAATTGTCCTGAGGACAGAACCATAAAGAAACCATAAGGTTAATCATATAAAAAAATACATAAGATACAATTATGCAAGAATAATATACAATTATATTTATTATTGGAGCAATCATTCAACAGAACCAACCTTGCTTTATTTTAAACACTGAATAAATTAAATATGTAAACAACTGCAGTGAATCCAAACACATCGAACGTCTTCACGTTTCAAACCGCTCTCAATCATTTCAGTGGCAGTATACTGAGCATTGATTAAATAAAATAAAATGATATGTAAACAGCTGCTGTGATTCTCAACTCATCAGGAGCCTGGTTTCAAACACCCCGCAAACATTTTAGAAGGAGTATACTGAACATTGATTAAATTAATTAAAATATGTGAACAACTGCTCGACGGAGAGTAGAGAGTGGAGGGAGCGGTGAAGAGGAGGGGCTGTCTGTGTGTTCCTCATCACCGCTGAAGTGGCCTGTTGTATTCTGTCTGAGCGATCACACTGACCGAGGGCTCTGCGCCAGGTCAGCGACCAATGCCGTTTGAAATGTATTTAAAAAACACAGCACTGTTATCGTGGCAGCTTTTATCTCTATAGATATTAATATTGATTTATCGTCAAGCCCTCCCTGTGGCTTTTTGTTCTGTCTCTGAAATTCAGTGCAACAAAATACCTCCATCACACACACACACACACACACACATACACACACACACACACACACACACACAGACACACACACACACACAGACACGTATGTCCGTGGTGTATATATCAAGTAGCATCTGAGATGAGTTACATAAAAGGCTCACAAATGCCAGGCAGACGGAGGCTTTGTATTAAGGAACCTCTCAGGATTATTCAGTAACTTTATAGATAGCACTCAACCCGACGTGTCTTCTCACATCAAAGCTTGTGGGACCAGGAACCAATCACACGAGAAGCCCGGGGAAGCAGAAAAGGCCACGCGCTGAGTCCAATAAATGACTAATATCAATAGGGGGATTATTTATGTACAAAGAAACGCTAAGTTATTGTACCATGAAGTCCATAAATCTAGCATAAAGGGCAGAGGGCCCGTTGGCGCGCATTAGTCACGTAAAGAGACAGGTGAAAAAGGGACATAGAAAAGTAATTTAGTCACAAAAAAAACAGCTTTCTCTCCCAGCGTGGTCTGCGGTCCTTGGATCTCACACAGCGCATGTCAGCCTGCTGGTCCTGCCAAGACGGAGGTCCATGGGCACGTGTTTCACACTGAAGCCATCTCCAGCCACACTTTAAAAATAAAGATGGTGTATTTCCCCACACTTTCTTTTCAAGAGGTTGTATAATTATGGCGTCAATCTTTCCAGATTTATTCTCAGCCGAAAGCTAAAAACAAGACACAAACCAACCAATGAATCAATGTAAAAGGTCACTCAACATGGCTATAGGTGATATCTATGGGTTTCTGTAGGCACAAAGGTCACCAACATTGTACAGCATGAGTGGATACACGGAAAGGTGTGTGTGTGTGTGTGTGTGTGTGTGTGTGTGTGTGTGTGTGTGTGTGTGTGTGTGTGTGTGTGTGTGTGTGTGTGTGTGTGTGTGTGTGTGTGTGTGTGTGTGTGTGTGTGTGTGTGTGCGTGTGTGTTCTTAACACACTACATCACCCTTGGTAATACCAGAGGCACTATGTGTCCTGTTTGCTCTCTTACCACCAATATCGAGTGATTTCTCGCGCGACACCTGTCTGACTGTTGCCAATAACGATTCATGAGGCTGTTTAACTCGTCAGATAAACTGTTTCTCCTTCTACCAAGCCATATTCACCTCTGATGATGCATTGAAGGAACTTCTGAATCATGAAAGCTATGTTTAAACATCAGAAAAATGAATTAAATCGAAATTTCAGCCCCTCAATGTTTTTTCACTGAGTTTATTGTACCTTTCACTGAAACTAGGATCTCACAACACACAAGAAAAGGATGATGGTTATTTTGACATTTCGTTCCAGCCTGCTGAGTGATAAAATGGCTATCATTTAAATATTAGGATATACAAATAATGTGAATGGACGTCCCTGTTATCATCAGAGTCTGAAGTGTTCGGGGGCATCACAGCATTGCACGAGGATGAATCCAGCGTCTCCGCTCCTATAGGCCATCCATAATTCATCAGGGAAACAGATGATGTTGCCGCGGTGATTCAATAGTTCTGGCGGCTCTATAGACGCCGGCTGCCCTCATCTGGCCCCGGCCGGGGCTGGGCGGCCCTAATGCGGGCCAGCAGAGATGGATGCCGCAGTATTGCAGACAAAGAAAAATGGGGGAATAACCCATTGCCAGAAAAACACCGGCCTGTGCCATCCGAGCGCTCCAGGGATCAAGCTCCTATCTGCCGGGTTAGCAGCAGATATAAAGAGGAGGTCATGGAGAGCGATCACAACGCCATCTCAGGTGGGATCTTAACAGCATGTGATGTGTATCGCATGCAAAGCGTTGGGGAGATGCAACCACCCAGCCCCTTTGTCCTTTTTTCAGCTTTTGTACTTGCTCCTGGCTTGGAGCAAATCTATTATTTCCCAGCATGCATTTGGTGTAATTACACCGAAAGCATTATTAATCTCACCGCACCATGACAACGCTCCCTTCAGAATGGTACAGTCTGCTGTGGCTGCAGATGAAACCAATATGCTCCTTGATCTCCACTTTCAATAGGAAAACCCTTGACAAGAACAATTAATTGACTAATTAAAATACATTTAGAAAACAATGTGCATTTTGACAAGTGTTTTTTAACACATACTTGCCGTAAAAATAGCCGGGTGCATTTAAAAATGTCTGGATGTTTTCTATTTATTTGTTGTATTATTTTCTGCTTTCTTAATAAGGTAAATTGTTGAAGTCCACCTCCATCCAAACAGAAGACTGGACACACTAGTGCCCAGTGTAGGGCACAGGAAGTATAACTAGATCGCCAATCTTCTGTCTCCAGCTGTTATTTGCAATAGCAAAGGCAAATAAGATAAATAATTTAGCATCGCCCATCGAAGACAGCATAATAAGGCTGATGTCTCTTTACACAGTAGAGGTTTTGGCTGGCGGTGGGCTTTCTAAGTGAGACGGATGAAGCGCTCTAACTGCCCGGGGACGGCGAGAATTAGGGTCAAATGAGAGGCTTACATTTCACTATGGAACACAAAATGGAGGCCGGAGAAACGGTATTCCTTCACGAGCGAAGCCGAAGCTTACCTGAGACACGACGCGTGGGAGTAGAAGTTGTAATGAATTATTTTCAAGGATCCTAGCGAGCCTCCCTAAGTTCTGGTGAATCAATTACCGACGTGTGCTGTATAGATTTTACAACAATAATTTCATATGTATGGATCTGTCACAGCAGGGGGCTTTCTATCTCGAAAGTTTGCAAGCACCCTAATATAATTTGTGCTGTGCTTGCTCTGCACATATAATTGGATTATTAGATAAATAATATATTTGATTGAATAAGCTTCAGGCTATAGGGATTACTTTGTCCATCCTGCTGACCGGCTGACCATCACTGTCATCCTATAACTCTGAGTGAAATCAGTGTGCATTGTGAGTGTCATCCATCCGATTTACGGGGATTACAGAGATCCAACCACACATTAATATTGGAAACAGAAGCAGAGACAGGCTAAACACATACTGAGGCTTACCTTCCTGCCTTCCACCTTCATCCACGTCCTGGCACTTAATGTATGCAATTATTGTGTGTCATACATCCTGGCAGTAAAATAGTAGTTAGTTAGTTAGTTGTGTAGCTTATCCTAGCTAGCTTTGTTGTACACAGGGAATGGGTTAACCTAGCATTTATTGGTGCTTTGCACTTTGTTCTACGAACATCGTTGCTTTCCCGACAGCGATATATTGTTTCTCTTTCTTCTGACATGTACTTAAAAGCGACTGCTAAATGCCCTAAATGTAAATGTCAATGTAATCATCATGGAAGATGGGTGGTTGAAGCAGCCTCACCTGGCCCGAGTCGGGCCGATGAGACGCCCGGGCTGGGTAAGGCTGTACCGGAGTGGGTGAGGCTGCACACCTGTGGTGCTTTTGGCAATCAAGGCCCGCCGGTTTAACCAGGCGTCCCCACACACACTCGAGTGCTCTGCCATGTCAGCGCTCACCACCTGCTCCGCTCGGAACGACTTGCCAATTCTCAACCAGGCGGTTTGTCCGCAGCATCTACCTGTGTCTTGGTGTCAAAGGAGCCAAGTCAGAGCCCTAGGTGGGCCGGGACCAAAGCCGCCGCTGCAATGGGTTTTTCCTGGGCTGGCAATGGGTTAGTTATCAAAAACTAAATTCACATAGAGTTAAACAATTGCAGAATAGGATCATAAAAAAACTGTTCTTAAATAAATGGAAAACTAAACACAGTGGTTTGAGCTACTACCAGCCACAGTCAACGTAAGAAAAGGGCTTGTTTCTGGTGCCCTTCTGGGAGACATCTTTTCATTTAGGCGCTATGTCTCCTCCACTCCTCCACCTTAACCCAAAGAGGGCAATTGAACCTGATCCATCCATATCACCGCTATAAAACTGAAACTACTTTTCATCTTAAATACGTCCTTTTTGGTTTTATCTTTCCTTTAAGTATTTCCTCTCAAAGGGGTTCGTAATAAAATGGTAAACTTCACCCAGAAGCCTCTTTATTCACACCCACGATAAATGCACAACGTCATTCAGGGGGCGGCCGTTTCTAAAGCCCTGGGCTGGACACCTTCTGACCTTTACACACTGGCTAAGTGTTAGGCCTGACAAAGAACTAACGTCCACTAAGTCCATCAGGGCCCTACAACATCAGGGCGGGAAGGGGAGGGGGGGGGGGGGGGGGGGGGTCGGTCAAGAAGCCAAGGTAGGGGGACAGCTCCCTCCAACTCCTATCTTAGGCCACTTCACCCACGACGCTGCGGTGTAGACGGATCAGAGATGAGAAATTACAAAAGACACGACAACGATTCAAGAAGTTGTAAAGAGGAAGGTTTGCCGGAGAAGAGTGAAACTAAACTGCAAGCTGCGCCAGTCAAAATATGCACGCCAAAAAGGTTCCAAAGGATTTTACAGCCAAGCGTGTCGCAATAAATTCATCACCGGGAATAATACGAGCAACTATATCACTCCTTTCATATCGAGTCGTAGGGGGGGGTCCACCTCTCCCCCAACAGTCTTGCTGAGGAAATATCAACGCTCACAAAGTTAGGATACACATTATTGATGCTCTCTGCGCTGGGATCCCGTAGTCACTCCGCCCGCGGCTCCACCCGAAACCACGGCGCTCTGTGCAGTCGGCGTGACGTCACCTCCCTGCCACTCCCACTCCACCACAGGCTGCTTTGTACATAACGTACAAAGGATGCCGTCATCATTAGCGAGGGAAGGGGCTGAGGCCACCCCACCGTTCTCGGGGCGCCTCCCCCTCAGTAGTGCAGTGCCGTTCCCCAGCCCCACTGACACGCCGTCTCCGCAGCGCACAAATAACACGACGCAGTCCTGTCTCGGAGAGAAACAATTGTTAAACACTATATGTCAATTTCCCCAGCTGTGTTCGGCGACCGTGCATTTCGCGACGAGCGGCACCGTGTGTTTCGCTGAGCGGTGACAATGGCGGTTAACATGGCTGCCACCGCGCTGCGCCGGGCCCAACCCTGGCCCCGGCGCAGCGCGGCGCAGCGCAGCGCTCCCCAACAAAAGGCTAATGAAGGAACGAGATCCATCGTCTCTTCGCCCTGGACTCTCGTCGTCGACCACACTAATCACGACCGGCGGAGACCATCCATCGGAAATGTATGTGTTTATGGTGCTTGGAACGGGGTTGAAGCAGGTGTTAGGTGGCCGTGCCAGTAGCCTCCTCGCTGCCCGCTCACATTACAGCCCTCAGCCAAACAGACAGCTTGTGAGGCCCTGGCCCTTGATCCCACTACATTAGTTTAATGCCCAGATCTGTGGAACGGAGCACGACTTCCTCTCTGGTCCACTGCAGCCGGCAGGCTGCCGGAGACACACACAGACACACACATGCCCACGTACTCACAAGCACGGAGATACACACACACACACACACACACACACACACACAGGCAGTAACACACTGCCGCGCACACAAACACGAGCACATACTCACAAGCGCAGA
>NC_082382.1:9080516-9085516 GCF_031168955.1 Gadus macrocephalus | reverse complement strand
CCTCCTCCCTCTCTCCTCCTCCTCCTCTCCCTCTCTCCCCCCTCCTCCCTCTCCCTCCTCCTCCTCATCCTCTCTCTCCTCCTCTCCTCCTCCCTCCTCCCTCTCCCTCCTCCCTCCTCCCTCCCTCCTCCTCTCTCCTCCCTCCTCTCTCCCCTCTCCTCCCTCCTCCTCTCCTCCTCCTCCTCCCCTCTCCTCTCTCTTCTCTCCCCTCCTCTCCTCTCTCCTGTCTCTCCTCTCTCATCCCTCATCCTCATCTCCTCTCTCCTCCCTCTCATCCTCTCTCCTCTCTCCTCTCTCCTTCTCCCTCTTCCTCTCTCCTCTCTCCTCCTCCCCTCCTCCTCATCCTCTCTCCTCCCCTCTCTCTCTCCTCTCTCTCTCCTTCTCCTCCTCTCTCCTCCCTCCTCTCTCTCTCCTCTTCCCTCATCCCTCCCTCTCCTCTCTCATCCCTCCTCCCTCCTCTCTCCTCTCTCCTCCCTCCCCTCCCCTCCCTCCTCCCTCATCCCTCCCCTCTCCTCTCTCATTCCCTCCTCCCTCCCCTCTCCTCTCTCATCCCTCCTCCCTCCTCTCTGCTCCCTCCCTCTCCTCTCTCATCCCTCCTCCCTCCCCTCTCCTCTCTCCTCTCTCCTCCCTCCCTCTCTCCCTCTCCTCTCTCCTCCCTCCTCCTCTCCTCTCCTCCTCCTCCTCCCTCCCCCTCTCCCCTCTCCTCTCTCCTCTCCTCTCTCCTCTCTCCTGCCTCCCCTCCTCTCTCCTCTCTCCTCCCTCCCCTTCCTCTCTCCTCTCTCCTCCCTCCCCTATCCACTCTCATCCCTCCTCCCTCTCCCTCTCCTCCTCCTCCCTCCTCCTCCTCTCTCTACTCCTGCCATGGCAGCCCTGCAATTGCTGAGGCAAAAAGGGAAGCCTTGGTGACCGAGTCCCGGGGCTTAGAGTTTAGTTGGAGGGCTCGACCTCGGGGGGCGTCAACGAGGACAACCGGATGCACGCTTCACCTGCCAATAATGTTAACAAGAACACCCCAGGCCCCGGCACTGGGGGCCAGGTTCTGTGCACTGTGGGCATAGGACCGCTGGAGCTCAGCTGGGCTCAGCGTGCACCATTCAGAACAAAGGACATCAAGTTAGCTCGCGGTCATTCCTCTGAAAGACCATTTCAATAAATAAGGGAATATTATTATACCCGTTTCTTTGCATTTTTAAAAGCGATTAAGTTAACTGCCCTGTGTTGTGTTATAGAAAGAAAAAGAATAGGGAGGAAATGTGTGGAAATGGAATTTCCACGGCAATATCTATCAAATATTGCTTGGTTCACATTAAGCCTCCGTCTAGCCCAGCCTCAGACATCTAATTGTTTAACAATCCGTCTGCTGGGGTCCGATCAATCGGATCAATAGACAACGTGAGTTTTGACGCTCTCTATAGCATTTCTGTCTTGAAAATTGTTATTGGGGAACAGTGTTCTGGATGGGAAACAACCGTTTCAACAGAGCGCTTGTGGACCGCTGGAACAACGGCGCATTAGCTGTATAATTTCACGGTGCTGAAACAATTTAAAGCCATTCTCCTCCCCCTCAAGACCTGCTCGGCACGCAGAGTAAAGAGACATTGTGATAATTTGCCCTCGTCTGCCTGAGAAGAGCTCTGGCGTCTGTGGGATGGATTCTAGCATTTGAATACAAGGTAAACAAGGGCTCCGGTCACCTGACTACTTCCACACGTTTACCGTTCATTTACCATGCAGCTAACCTCACTCCCCCTCCAAAATAAGAGCTAATTAGAGCGTTATTAGTACAACGTGCTGCACTCAAACACGGGCTTGTTTCAGTGCACGTTTAACCCACAGCCCTTAAGGAACATCGAGTTTATGCATATAAACTACAAGTTTAAATATATTTACTCAGAAATATGAAGCTACTCCTGTGTCCTCTAAATATCTAACTACTCCTGTGTACTCTCAAATATTTATCTGCCGCAAACTATGTTCATCTAGTATCTAGATACATGTAGTGTGTACTTTCATATCTATCTACCATGTAGCCTTATGTACTACTGTATATTATACTATTGATATGAGGTATACACCAATCCTAGCGTTAGCTAGCTGTTGCGCTTGAATACTCTGGTGAGTTATCAAGGCCTGTAGGACTAGAGGAGCGTCAGGAGTTCATCCCCGTATTGCTACAGGCGCAAGGCCTACAGGATCCATACTAGGGTTTCAGGTGAGGTGAAGCTTAAACTAGATTCAGAAAGCACTGCCTTTACAAAAGCCAGACTGCCGACTCATGAGCACGACAGTACTTTGCAGAGCTGTAGTGGAGCTACAGTGTTTTGGAACTGTGAATAATTACTCTGGGAAATCTTTCATTTGAATGATATTTGATTTGTAGCATTCACATCCCAGAGAAAAACCAGTGAGCGATAAAATATAATAAAAAATATTACCAAAACAAAACTGGTAATCAGTATTCCCCTCTCATCGATAACACAAAATGCAAATTCCTTTTAAAGTGGTTTAAGGGGTTTATGGATGCAAATAAAAGTAGATTACACCCAGAGCAGAACCCTCACACCCTAAATCCTAAACCGCATCACATAAAAACAGCCCACCACAATCAGCCGACGCTTATTGTTCCAACACATGTACAGTATCTGATGTAATGCCCCATTAAAAAGAACCTGGCGTGGCGATTATCTCCACAACGGCGTAAGTAATAGTCCATAACATCGGTGATATAAAAATATTAGTGTGGGAAGGAGGTCCTCAGAAGCTCTGAAAGAGGCAGTGATAAGGGTCCCTCGTGGAGCCGGCAGAGGAGCTTCTTGCAGTGCTCACAAGGGAACATTTCCACCATTTTTATGCACGGTACAAATGTGTACACATGTCTCACATTTCATCTCGGTAGCCTCCGTACGAAAATAAACAAAACATTTGGGAAAATTTGGGCGAATCCATACGACCATCAGTCAAGCCAGATAGCCCGCATGCCAACGGCGTAATTACAAATGATTCCTCCAATTAATTCTGGACTGCGTCTTCCATTAGTCGAGTGCTTATGCGGGTAACAGCTATTGAAAATGTATTTGGCTAATATTGTTTATGTGTGCGTCTCGTGTTGGCTGAACTCTAACACTGCAGTGCCCGGGCGGTGACTCCATCCTCCCCATCTCCTCTGGTCCCCAGGAGCTGTTTGCTTATTGTAATTGAAGAAGGGCAGAGAGGTCTCTCTCAGCTGCTGCCCTGTATGGGCCTAATGCACCGTGACACGGTGTCTCCGAGAGGAGTTAACCCGCGGTACTGCCGCAGCCTCCTTGTTATAAAAAGTATGCCGGCGACTTCCTCCCCCACAGCGGTACTCAACTTTCTCTCTCTCTCTCTCCTCTCTCTCTCTCTCTCTCTCTCTCTCTCTCTCTCTCTCGCTCTCTCTCTCTCTCTCTCTCTCTCTCTCTCTCTCTCTCTCTCTCTCTCTCTCTCTCTCTCTCTCTCTCTCTCTCTATATATATATATATATATATATATATATATATATATATATATATATATATATATGCATATAGAGCAGTGACGCCACCCTACCTTACTGGTTCGAGGGTGTTGCACTGGAACCGGCACGTCACCAACTCCTGTCACCGTGGTGATAAGGTAAAATAAGCGTGCCCAATTGATTCCTGCTTTTGTTGTGCTCAATGTTGCAATGTATTTATAGGATAGAAAAAAAGATTCATATGGCGTGTTGAGATTGATTACTACTTCTAATCTAGGTGGGCCTTGGTTCTTTAATGGCGTACGGCGTATTTATCCATGAACACCGCATTCTGAATCTAATTTTCCGCCTTGCGACTCCTGTCTAGCTTCATCGGCTATCAGCCTATCACATCGCAGCCGGTATTAATGGTAGTCATAGTCATTAGTATTCCCCATTAACGCAGTCAGACTTTCTGACTGGCTCGCAAACATGATATTCCATGGTGCAATTTAACTGAGTGATTATCATTGGAGACCAAACTGCCTAATACAACCAATGCTTGAAGAAAGCCAGCCAGTTGCACTTCACTGATTTATTGCCATTGTAGAATATCGCCTTTAGAAAATGGCACGACCACTTCCATGTTGATGTTTCCCCAAATACTGAGGATTCAAATGTCGTTGGCCCATTGTTTCATTGACTGTTGTACACCGATGGACTCTGTAAATTGTGTGGCAAATTCTGTGCAAAAACACATTCTGATAATGAAACTTGTGAGCCATGTCAATTTAATTGGACGAATTTTGCGTCTCCCGGAATAGCATGACAGGACAATTTCAGGAACCTTGAAGTGACAACAACCAAGAAAAAACAGAATAACGACTACGGCTAAGATTAGCAACGCTGGCACAATGGGGATGTTTCCATTGTTAGAATGATTATTCTCTCCATTCTGCCTCCATCCAGACAGTCTGTAAGGTCTCCTATGCCCAGTGACACATGTATTAAGTACACTGCGCTCCTCTTCATCCAAACCCCACTTTTAAGAAGGGACATGACCCGTTCTGCATCCACTGCACGGCCATTCAACGAAAAACAAATATTAATCCTATTTCTAATCTTCTGCTTAATCATTTCCTTTTCATAAGCTCCAGGCAGCTCTCTCCTAGGCTCTAGCCGTGGAGCGCAGCTTTGAAAAATGTTTGGTCTAAAATAAAATCCCCTTCCAGCTGTTCTGGATCCAGCGGTGCCCGGGCTACTTAACCTCTTTAGTGTTCTCCTCAGCTCCTTCCTCAGCCCCCCTGCTCCTGGGTGGGGGGGCGGAGGAGAGGGGCTCTCACCCCCTAGTCCACCCCAGTCAGATTTGCATTAATGAGCCCGGCAGCTCCAGGCCTGAGGGGTGGCTTTTGGCCCAATCAACAGCTGCTGCTGCTGCTGCTGGCTGCCGCAACAGAAAAATAAGCCGCAAACTCTAAGTGACACGAGCGTCCAGGGCGTCTCCGCGGCCGCAGGAAGACGCGGGGGGCTGGAGGACGTCTGGAGG
>NC_082382.1:9053857-9080416 GCF_031168955.1 Gadus macrocephalus | reverse complement strand
CACTATATGCCAATTGAGATGTTCTAGAGGAGGATGGAAGTCACATTAAATAAGGATTGCTCGTGTTTTATAAAGCTTTCTTAATTGTCCCAATGTTTGTATTATTGACATGTATGTCTGACTGTTGTATCTATTGTACATTTAAATTTCTGGGGTTTTTTGTATCTTGTAATCAGGGTGTCAATGAAGAGAGAGCCTGCTCTCAACGGCCGACCCTGAATAAATAAAGGTTCATTAAAATGTTGTTTTTAAAAGGTAAAACAATCCAACTATTGTTATTGTAAAGGATCATTTTCACCACATTCATCTGCAATGATAAAGCAGTATTATGTGGTAATAACAGCTTTTATTAAAGATACATTCAAACTATAAAAGCCCCAAAGATATAATTAAATAAAAACGGAAAGAAATAGCTTGATCTATCATGTTCCATTACTTGTTTTTACTTGTTTTAATTTAATCTGCACTTCAAGTACCTAAAAGGTCATGATATTTAAACATGTAGAGATGTGACTCATGGGTAAACAGATGAAGTTCAACTCAACTAAACCACTGACATTGTCCTGGAATAAACAGGCGGTATGTTGTTGTCCCCCCCCCCCCCCCCCACCAACATCGTCTGCACAGCCTTCAAAATGAATCCATGTTGTCAGAAGCCATGATCTTCAAATGCAGGGGGGGTGACAGTTGTCCTGGGGATGGGGGGGGAGTATCATCTTCATCACAGCATTCAGACAAGCAGGAGAGGAGGAGGAGGAGGAGGAGGAGGAGGAGGAGGTGAAGGAGGAGGAGGAGGAGGTGAAGGAGGAGAGGAGGAGGAGGTGAAGGAGGAGGAGGAGGAGGAGGTGAAGGAGGAGGAGGAGGAGGAGGAGATGAAGGAGGAGGAGGTGAAGGAAGAGGAGGAGGAGGTGAAGGAGGAGGTGAAGGAGGAGGAGGAGGAGGAGGTGAAGGAGGAGGAGGAGGAAGAGGAGGAGGAGGTGAAGGAGGAGGTGAAGGAGGAGGAGGAGGAGGTGAAGGAGGAGGAGGAGGAGGATAAAGTGGTGGGAAGGAAAAGAAGGAGGTGGAGGAGTAGATGGAGAAGATGAGTAGGTGGAGAAGAAGAAGAAGGTGGTGGGGTTGGTGTGTCACCTCTTTAATGGTAATGCAGTGGAAGCAATCAGTCCTCGTTAGGAAATGTAAATGTGTATGTTTGGTGCTTCCCTGTAGCTAGGCTACGGGGCCCAGCACCAGAGCAGCGAGAGGTCTGTGCGTGGTGACTGTTTGTGTTAGGACAGGCTGCTCCTTGGCAGCTGTTTATATGCATGAGCCACAGGGAGATCACACAAGGGCTCCTGGGCCCAGAGAGCAGCAACGTTTCCCATGTGGAGAGGAGACGGAAGCTCTCTCCCGCTCTCTTCATGCTCACACTAGGAAGGCACCGTGGGTTGCCTTCTGCTAATGGCCTCACTGTGGTGAGTTTGGGCGCCGTAGTTAGTTTTCAACGCTTCTCCCTCTGAAGCCCAATCTCTGATTTCATTTTTTTGCGTTTGCGTGCATGAAGTTATTCTTTACACAGTGTTTAGCAGCAGGCCATTACTCCGCTCAACACGCACTCCCATTCGGAAAGCTCCCAGCGATCAATCCACCCTCATGTTATTATTACAAAGTTATTTCCCACTATGAAGGTTGGTTCAGAGCTCCAGGGACCGAAGAGTGAAATCCTAATGGATACTCGCAGGAAGCTGCCACACACGGTGATTAATTATGCCGCAAAGCTGGGAAAGCTTATCCTCTCTCTCGCTCTCTGATTAGAACAAAAGCCTCCAAATGTTCTCTACAACATTCATTGCTACTTCCAGAGTAGGAGAAACACGTTTATATTTCTATGCAGGAACAATGGGCTGACGTTTCGAGTGCTGCCACTAGTCGGGCGGCTGTGGATGGAGGTGACATTTGGCTGCTGCCTGCCGTGCTGCGCTAGAATGGAGCCCCTCTGCCCCCTGCCCAGACGGGACAGTGCTGCCCCCCACAGCCCCTCCTCTGGCCCGGGGATCGGGTCTGGTCTTACGGGTCCTGACCGTGGGGAGTGGGCGGAAAAGGTTAGGATGGTTGCCGACAATGGCCAGCCCCCCAATGTCCCTCCGCGAACCTTTTTTCAACACCACACAAACTCACTCCATCATAAGGCCACCAACAACAGGCATCCCAAACCCAAACCCCAAATAGTCGCTGCCTCACTAGCCCGGTGGCCGTGATCCGACATTATGCTGCGATAGTGAAAGCTTTGTTATGTGAATTGTCTTTAAGGAAGAGGGGGGGGGGGGGGGGGGGGGGATCGGTAGTGAACCCTCGATGATGGCATACGGTGAACACCCTCCAACTCGCGGCGCTGCCTTTGAACAGCCTCACTCGGAGGGCAGTTCTCCGGGGGTTCCGGAGGCCTTCCCCGCTGTCATTCAAGTCAGTGAGCATTTAGCAGGAAGCAGCGAGGCGGACGCGCCGGGGAACAGCGTCTGGCGGCGCCACGGCGGACCAGGAACATCTGTTCACTGGATTAATGAATCAATTATAATGTCACACATGTGCTGCACCCTCGCAGGCTGGGCGAGATGTACTGTGGCTGGGGGGGTGGGCGAGAGAGGGAGAGAGAGAGAGAGAGAGAGAGAGAGAGAGAGAGAGAGAGAGAGAGAGAGAGAGAGAGAGAGATTCAACATGAATGTGCCACAGGGTCTGGCCCATGGGGTCATCATGGTCTACAGTTATCTGTGCCACCTCACACGTGAGTCACACACACAACATGCCCTGCACTGCCATGAGCTACAGTATGTGGACAATATAAGTCATTCAAATTAGCAAGTAGGATGGAAGATTAAAGACCATAGAATTCCTTTTACCTTTTTTTTTTTGCATTTGTTTTCTTTTCCATTCATTCATTTTTAATTAATTTTATTGTATGACAATGTTTATATGTGAAGCACTTTGAGTCTGCCTTGTGTATGAAAAGTGCGATATAAATAAAGTTGCCTTGCCTTGCCTTGCCTTACCTTGTAGCTACCTATTTATATCCTGCAGCAAGACTAAAACAGATTATTTTTCTGTGATTGCGTGAGCGAGCACTAGCATGCAGACGGACGCTCTAACCAGAGCTCTCACCATGGGGTCCACTCCACCTGAAAGCAGAATAGTTTATCGTTTCCGTGCTATAACCCACCACAATACCCTGTTTCACCGGGAAACATTGAATTTAGGGTAAAGTAAACAGCTTATATTTACAAAAGACGTATTTATTCTTGGGGTATACTCAAATACACTAACCATGCTTCAGTTAGTGCTTTCAATTTGGGGCTGCGTACTAAACTGAAATTGTGTTCAGGGAAAAACAAAACCAACTCGCATGCAGTGACCAGACATGCGTAGCGTCTGCCTGCGGGCGTGCACCTACATACCAGACACACACACACACACACACACACACACACACACACACACACACACACACACCGGGCACAAACAAGCGTGTGTTTGTGCATGTCAGCAGGACAGGTAGTGCTCAGCGAGGATGCGTGTGATTCATCATGCAGGCCTGTGTGCACCGGGCGGCTGTCAGCAGCCATTTACATCATTAGAGGAGGTGAGGCCACCTCCGCCTGCTTAACATGGTGGACCATCCACTCTTAATTGGCTGGAGCATGTCTCATACGCCCCCAGAGGAGAGGCTGCTTACCGGGCCAGACAAACTGCTGCACATCCCCCCAGAGCCCCTCCGAGACCCCCCGGCGCGGCTGCTGGGCACGCAGGGTATCCCTGGCTCAATCAAAACCACACAGCATAGCAAGACCCCGGCTTCACCCCTGCACCTTAATCCTACACACACAGACCCCCCCCCCCCCCCCCCCACACACACACACACACACACACACACACACACACACACACACACACACACACACACACACACACACACACACACACACACACACACACACACATAAATAAACACATACACACATGCCACACACACACACACACACACACACACACAAACAGAAATAAACCCACAGACACATGCACAAACCTACACATGAACACACACACATACACATGAAGAAAATAACGAAATACACACAAAAACATGTACACACAAACACACACAAAATGAAGGATAACTGCTTGAGGCATATGTTAGTGTTTCCTGCATACTATACAGGATTAAGGTAAGGTGAAAAACAAACCATGTGGTGTAAGAGGTAGCAGCCTGTCTTGTTGGGCATGTCCTGCTGATAGCAGGGCAGGCAGCAACACACCATGAACCAACCAACACACAAGCTGTGAAACTATGAACTATGAACACAGCCTCGTCAAAGGTTCACGCAAACGTTTACTTATTAATTCACAGATCACGATAGGATGCAGTCCCATGTAACACAATAAGAGGCTTCCATGTAAAAGGCCCTGCGGGGTGGAGTGTGGGAGACGATTCTAGTCACTCCTCCTCGTCTTCAGCACTACTCTAATCCATCATTGGAAGCCTTGAAATGACAGCTCTGTCAAAGCATGCAGTTTAGACAGGTCATTCCCCCAGCGCACCCCTGGACTCCATTCTGAGGATTTTCTTCCATTACTGAATGCTCTTCACAACTGTCAAAGTAAGTTTCTGTTTACATGGGCAGGGCTTTCCGTTTAGAACGTCTCAGAATGATGTCAACTCAAAAAGGTTTCCAGAAAAACCTTTCTATTTACAATAATATAAATGATATAATGCAAACCAAGTATCTATAAACTACCCAACTATCTATAATAATACAAATAATAATACGAAAATGAAAATATGACATTATTATTCTTGTCGCTATATTTCAAGGACGTGACTGAATCAGAATAGCTTTCTGGAAATTCAATAGAAAAGTTAAACCTCATTAGAATAAAACTGAAAAAAATAGTGAGACTTTATATGTTTTAGCGGGTTCCGCAAAAAATCTGCAAGCATTTCAAAAATCTATTTTTCCCGCAGCCAGCAAATCACGTCAGGAAATATTTTGTGGACCAGCTCTTGTAAATACCACTGCCTTTGCCCGCATCGGAATTCAGATTGAATGAAATTCAGGTTATTCAAACCATTTTTTACCACGGCAGGAATTTAGATCGCTCAGCGCTTTTCCACAAAGAACTGTCCGGTGAAATTAAAATGGATGCCGCTCCACTGTCATGCAAAGTTCCACACAGACCTACATTTCGGCTGCGGTGGTTCGCTGTGCTTCCGGCAAAATAACAACTTGCTTTTTTTAAACCCTTTTCTTTTTTCACCAGAGCTGATGGCTTTTTTGTCGAAACACAAGAGAGGTTAGAAAAAAAGCATTATTTCCATCCCAGTGCCCATTTGTTGCCCTTCCAGTGATGTGTGACCCTGTTTTATATGATTTCATTTGTTCACTTTCATCACTCCTCTGCATGTGGATTCACAGAAAACGGCTGAGCAGAGAAGTGAGACGTGTATATGAAATGGCACATGGAGACCTCAGTCACCACCTCTGAAGGGCTCATCTGGGGACAGCGGGAGACGCAGATGGAAAGGGACATTCATAAACTGGGACTTTGACATTCAAGGGGAAAAAGTCTAATTTGCCCAGTTTCATTTGGAATTATGCAAGAAGTCCTTTCAGTTTCCAGAATATTTCCAATACTTTCATACACCACCATTAATATCTTCTTATTTTTTATGATGAAAACATGAATGAACTAACACATAATGAGTGAGTTCCCCTTGCATGGCTGTGATGTTATCCTCCTCCACTATGGAACGAGGAAGGCTAGCACACTGCCACTGTCCTAGCCTCACTCCTGTTATAGTAGGGC
Source organism: Gadus macrocephalus (assembly GCF_031168955.1). NCBI lineage: Eukaryota > Metazoa > Chordata > Actinopteri > Gadiformes > Gadidae > Gadus > Gadus macrocephalus. The sequence goes on along the minus strand of NC_082382.1, from coordinate 9,074,584 downwards.
GTGATTAGCACCTTAAGTAGCGTTACCTCACAGGCCCTCTCTGTGCCCTTCACACTGCAAGGAGTCCCTCGGAAACAAGGTGCAATCTCAGCGCACGTCCCTGGCTGCTTGGCCTGCAATTAATATTTGGCACATCACCAAAGGAACATTAGTGGATGGGAAAGGTAAAATGAAACAGGAAAGGGAAGGGCAAGGGGGAATATTAATTGGCTGCTGTGGTAATCAGTGCTTGCATGTGATTAAAAATAATGGCTGTAATGCTACTGTAAGGCTGGCTTCTACATTAAAATAAGACCAACTCAGCGCTTATGTTATCATGTCTGGGAAAAACGAAGCATTAATCTATTGCTTTATTTAGTTTAGTTACGCTCATTAAATTAACATCATCCTGATTCAGTTAAGATGGCGTAGATGTGTGTGGAGCTTTAATTTCCAAAGAACCTGTCCTTTTGTATTACAAGATCACATCTTTTACAATTAGGATGGAATAATTTAAACATAGCTATTCAATTTGAGGGTATTAAAATAGCTTACGCCACAACAATATATACTTTTTCTAAATTTCATCTTCGACATTTCATTCTATCATATAATACACTAATTAAAAGACGACAATTCATGGCTTGTCTGCAGAGTTATATCTGCAACACTAAATCTGAACCAATGAATATGCAGCTCCGGACGCTGAGCGCTAGGCCAGCGCGCGGTTGAGGGCCTTAGCATATAGTTAGCCAGTCTCCGGGGAGGAGGAGACTACACACACAATGCACTCAGACGGATGAACAATTGATGCAGGACAACAAGTGGCGTGATCACAGCTAGCCATGGTTATCCTACCAACGTTGGCCAAGGAGCCTTGCCACATGCCACTGGGTAAACAAGCCAAGAGGAGCCCTATCATTTACATGGAGTCTGCCTTGGCCAGGGCCACACATTAGGGCCCCGGCCATCAGGGGGGGGGTATATATTTACCCACACTTAGGACGGCGTGGATGCAGGCCCCAATTGAAGACAATTGGGGCCTTGATTGTGTTTGATTTTAAGAACAAAAAGCGGAAGGATAAGAGAGGAATATAAATAGTGAGTATTGTGAGGAGTGGAGAGGTGAGGATTAACTTAATGGCAGACAGCATAAAGCCCTTATATTCAATTCTTGAGGTCAACAAGGAAAGGAAGCACATGGAAAAATGATTGGTCCCAGCAGGATATTACCTAAATTACGTACTTAGGCTGCATCCGAATACACATACTTGACTGCGATATAGTAGGCATTTTGTAGTGCGTCACAAATAGAGCGCGTCCGAATGCTCAGTACGCATTGTGTAATAGGCAAAAAGTTTCAGAATGCGTACTACCGCCACAGTATAAAACGGTAGGTCACTATGCTATCCCATCATTCAGCCGGAGTCTGGTAACCGAAGAAGAAGAACACTAAATAAAAAAAAAGGAAATTATCGCAGGTGACTTTAATTTTGCCGGCATCTGATGTGCAGGGGAAATACGTCATCTCCAAACATCCGGTGGCGTTTCGGTGGTGTTCGGAAGTGTTTCGGAGGCGTTCTATGCGTAGCTACATTAACGGTCAAGTAGTAGACACTGCACAGAAATAGTATATACTTAGTATTCGGATGCACCTGTCGTCTCCTGAGTCCATCTCTAAACCGAGCTATCCAACAGCCTCTCCGGGCCAGGAGGAGTTCGGGCCGACGCTTCCGTACTTCCCAGACTCGTCATTCCGTCATTCACTCAATGACCAGAGAGAGAAAGAAACAGCATCACTGCCTCACCAAGCGAGTGTAACGGTTGTCCTATTTCTATCAAAGAGAGAAAAAATGACAAATCCCTTCCCAGCCCGTCTCCCCACCGGACACCGTAGGGCAGAGGGCCGCTGTTGCTGATGTGGAGGGACACGCCACCCCCCCCCCCCCACCCCCACAGCCCCCCCCCAACCACCCCCTCCATATCTCAGACCACACTGATCCGCCTGCACCCGATAAAGAGTGACTCCCCCCCCCCCCCCCCCCCCCCGCCGCACCACCCCTCTCTCTGCAGGGGCCTGTCAGACACACCGCTGGGGGGGGGACGCGTGGCGGGGGGGCAGGGGGGGGTGCTGGTCCAGCCACGGGACATGAGGACGCTGGGCTGATGAGCCACGGCACACAGACCCCGCCTCCCAGCGCCCCGCCCTTGGAGCCGGTCAGAGAGAGGAGCGCTCTGTCCCCGGTACTGCTCTCTCTCTCTCTCTCTGCTCTACCAGGGACTGCTCTGTTCCTCCACACCAGAGATACCAGCACACACAACAACAGAATGCACACAAGAGGGGAAAACTCAAAAGGATGAAAAGGAGAGAAAGATCAACTGAAAAACAGATCAATATGGTGGTCTGGGAATACTCGGTGTCATTTTCAGGATTTTGCCCTAATCCACAAAATGTCCAGCACAGCATTTAGAGAGTTTGGCAGAACAATATGAGCAATCCTAATAATATCACGCCTAAGAGAGACCTTTTACATGTCAAATCCTCAATCAAACAATTGTCCTCCCCCACATGCGTTCCCGAGCAAAAGGCTCCTAAAGGGATGGGAGTCGACTGGTCAGGCTTAATCATGGGACCCTGTTCATTGTGTGGCACAAAATGTGTTCCAAACACTTTTAAACTGTATCATCGATTTTCCATTGTCCTGCATCAAGAAACAACTCTAGCTAAACGTCTCCCCTGTTTGAAAAACAAAAGGCAAAATTGTATTTTATTCAGTTAGTTGTACAACAAATGTTATGTTTTTCCCGATACCTCCAGTATATTGTAGCTTTAGAATATTGTTGTAAATAATGAAATCAGAACCTCGGATCTCCCTCTCAAATTATATAAACTTTTCTGTCTCTGTGTATCACTATTTTCTCTTTCTCCTTGGCTGGTGGATGTACTTGCTCTCCTTGTTCCTGACGGTGGGGTCAGCCAGGGGATAAGGTGGGACTCCGTCTAGTTTGGACGTAGGAACGGCCCTTCATTTGACGAGTAGCTAATGGCCTTGGGAGTTGGCAGAATCATTTAGTTTCATCCTGCCTAATAACATTTCCTGTACGTCCAAGTCATTCGTCACACACTTCCTGTTCTGATAAATATCCACAAATGAATCAATGCTTAATGCTTTTAGATGAAGAGTGTGTGATCACTCATCGTTCTGTTGAACTAACTGTGCATTGCCTTCCTTGCAGTCGTATTACCGTACTGTTCATCATTTAGGACTGTTGACGCTCTAATGGCTTCTCAACAGGCTGTTAGTGAAATAACTCTTTTTTTTCTATAATAGCCCAGAGTCAATCTACTAAAGGCAGGACATGGCAGTGGAGAAATTGCTGACCTGGGTCTTAAAAATACAGATAAGCATTCAAGTGGAACGCAGTGTATGATGAGAGATAGCAGTGGAAGTACAGCTCAAAGTAGAAACAGGGAGGGGAAGAAGGTAATGTGGCAGTGGCACCAAATGATTTTGTTGAATATTTGAATGGTGTGATGAGAAAACAAGCTCTATTGTAGTACATGTCTCAAGTGACAGTCAAACAGCCTCTGGCCAGATCATTAAACTTAATTTGAATGGGATTTGTTATTTTGTTCTTCTTTTCTTTTTTGTTCACCAAACTCGTACACCACTTGTAAATGAAGGCAATTTGCAGTTAAGGTTCAACAATGCTGCAGTAAAACCTGGGACTGTATCTGTTCACAACGAGTAGATGAGTTCCACTTCATATATTTTGTATTATATATAACCTGTATTGACTTCGATAAAAGTTAAGGATATTCTATTGAGACATTTTCAATTCATGTTTTATAAATGAAACCCAAACACCATTTATTCTCTAGTTAGATTTGACAATCTCTAGATTACCACAGGATAAACCTTTTCTTCCAGACATCTTCATTTTAGCCAGCGCAGTAGAAGTATTTAGGACTCGATATCTGTGCTTGTGCTTTCATCCTTCCTCTTCTTCTCCGCACATCTCTCTTCCAGAGCTCCATCCATCTTCCCCCGGGAGCTCCTCGGTCGACGCCGGCAGCCAGGCGAACACATCGGAGGTGGGGGAGGCAGAAGAAATATGAAGCAGTCAGCATTCTCCGTAACATATGATGCCCCAACGACAACACAATGGCATTGGAGAACCATACATTACGCAGGGGCCCCACGTCATTTTCATTTATCACGCACACTGTTGGTCAAAGATCCCCCACCACGGAGCGGGGCGCGTCTACGTGTTATCTGGCCGCGGGGCACGGCGAGACACACATAAACCAACAACTGTTGTTGTTGTTGTTGTTGTTGTGGCTACAGCGGTCTCAAGACAAACAGAGGGAGCCCCTTGGCAGTTTTTCCAAATTGGGCCGGATTGGGCCAGATTGGGCCAGATTGGGCCAGATTGGGCCAGATTGGGCCGGATTGGGCCAGATTGGGCCAGATTGGGCCAGATTGGGCCAGATTGGGGGGGAAATCTGGCCCAATCTGGCAACACTGCCCCTGAGTAGGGTTACATTACTAACGAGCAATGAAGGCTTGTGCCACGCAGTGTCTTCACTTTTCTATCCAAAAAACAGTGGCATCAGTGAGGCTTTTAACATGGACGTTTGAGCTGATGCTCAGGCACTGTGAGGCTCCATGTAACAGCCACAGTAAAGCCCTGGACGCTTGGGCCTTAATTAATCTGGCTCCCAAAACATAAAGGCGCGCCCTGGGGGGGGGGGAGGCTCACAGAGAGTCTTTGTTAAGAGACCTCCCATTCACCGGATGTTCTGAGATTATTATTTGCATCTCTTCCACTGACAGGGTTTGCACCCTGATTGAAATTAAAATCAATCTGCCGACCACGCCAAGGAGAGAGGTGGGTTTTTTCCGAGCGTGCGCGGAGGAGAACTGCCTTCTCAGGGCGAAACGCAGACTGAAGGAGATAATAAGTGAGAAAGAGCAATCAAGTCTGCAGGAAGAAATTCCGCTAAATTCCTCCTTAATTAGATCTCCAGCTTCTAATTGACTTTCTAATTTTTCAATTAGCAATCAACATTAGGAAATCATATTTCTTTTAAAGTGCGCATCACGCCCAGACTTGCTAATCACCGCTTGAATGGGGGAAGAGACTGCTAAAAACTACACAGATCTAAAGCGAACAACATTAGAGCATCCGTAGGAATATTTCATTATGTAATAAGTGGTAATTATCAGCGGCTCTTACAGGGTGACAACCTTAATGAAGGTAATGCATTGGTGAAGTGAAGCACTACCCCGCCAGTGGCACTCGCCTTGAACTCTCAGTAGTCACTTTATTTACATTTGACATGCAGCTCACCTGGACTCTCTAAACGCGCCCCAGAACCCGTCCACACATGCTGATAACAGGGGATCCGGGGATTTTCTTTTCTTTCAAGAGAGATTACTTTTTGTTTTTTTATGGTCATTCGGAGAGCATCTATTGGGCCACGAGGCGTTATATCCACTGCTCATCGTTTTTAAGAATCAAGCGTTGAACGATGTGAACATGGTTCTTGCTCCTTGTGCGAGCGGGCTGAGCCCTCCGTCGTCTGAGGGCCTCCACTGGGGTCGGCGGCGGGGCCTATGCAGCTGTGCCGGATGGAGCAGGGCACCTCCTAAGGGAGTGGAGGGGCAATTACAGCCCATAATGATTCATGGCTGGTCGGTAATGAAGTCCCTGTCCTCATCAGCCCTAATTAGAAAGTATGGATCTCAGAAACGGGGGAAAGAGGACGACGGGGAAGGAAGGCAGGTTATGGAGAGGGAAATTGAGAATTAAGATGATTGCGGGGAGATTTCTGGAGGCTCCCTAGGTTATGAATATAGGGCTCTCCATTATGGAATATAATTGATAGTTCTGCAAGGATTAAACGTGGAGCCTGAGTTGTAACAGCATTTATAATTCCAGCCGGTGTGACAAAAAAGAACATCTCGTCAGCTTTCAGAAGCCCTGTGATTTATAAGTAGATAGATCATTGCACATGTTACAGAGCAACGAAACTACCAGTTACATTCCGTCCAAGAAACATAAAAGACATTGTGGGGAGACAGGACGGAGAGACTGTCAGGCACACACACACACACACACACACACGTTTGATAAGAAACATGCTGCCTTCTTTCGAAAAGAAAAATAAAAAGCTAAACAAGAGGGTGACGAGGGAAAAACAAGTGAATACCTAAACTATGCTCAACTAAGGGAGGCACAGTGTAGGGATTAGCAAAAAAACACCTCAGCACATATACAACATATCAAAAACATCACAAACACATGTGGGAGGGGGGAAGGGTATCGGGGAGGGGAGGTGTCACAGCTCAGACCCCGGGAGGAGGACGCAGCCAACGGGCGCGTCGCATCACTCACGGCGTACTGTACTGTAACGAGGGACGGAGAGGGGGAGGGAGTCCAGTAGGCGGTGAGTCCAGGGGGTGTGTGTGTTATCTGTCTTGTGTGTGTGTGTGTGTGTGTGTGTGTGTGTGTGTGTGTGTGTGTGTGTGTGTGTGTGTGTGTGTGTGTGTGTGTGTGTGTGTGTGTGTGTGAGCCCAAGGACTCAACAGTGTCTCTCCCGTCTGATGCTGGTGACGAGGACACGACCGTCGTCGTGGAGACGACCACGAAGAGTTCTGAACCAGAGACAAAGTTCACGGGGGGTGGAGGATAGGGGAGGGGTGGCAGGGCATCTGTCTGCATAACAACCAGGGGAGTGGAGAGATATCAGCCTTCCAAGGCCGAAGTGGGGGAGCCGAATAAAGATAACGATTGCTTTGGGTATAAATAAGATAACTTAATTTTAACTCACTCCATCTGGTTCATATCCGTGTGGAAGAACTATGCAACAGAATGACCCTTATAACTAACCTTGACTATTTCTGCTTAAATTGACCTTTTTGAATGGTGAAAGGACAGAGCAGAATGTTGTGGCATTCCTGTTTCTGAGAGCCAAGCGATGACATTGATTTGACTAAAACATGCTCAATATGCTTCCATGTAAATTCCATGCCACTGCTGACAAGTATCATACCCCATTGGATATGGGTATAATTATTTATTCTCACTGGTGAACAGTCGAAAATGTGTGACAGTATGACTTAAGCTATGTTCAGGAGGATATAGAAGGACTACAGTAGCAGCAGTATCTAGGTGCAAATTTCAAGGACACGCATGCATTACAATTTTAGAGTGGCCAGAAATGCTAATAGAGCCCATAAATTGAGCTAGGATGTTTAAGTCCAAAGAAGGGCCAGGAATAGATAAGTCTCTCATTAGTGTGTTTGCATATCACTGGTCTATGTTTGGTAAAGGCTTTAGCCCTCAGGGAATTCAACCAATGAGAAGAGGAAGCCATTGTTGCAGTGCCCATTAAAGGGCTGCCTGTACAATAACAATATTTGAAAAAATAAATAGTTAATGTTATGAAATGTTTTAAATGTAATAAAATAATGTATTTTGTTATTATTATTATTATTATTATTATTATTTTTACCTTTATTTAACCAGGCAGATCATTAAGAACAAGCTCTTATTTGCAGTGATGGCCTGACAAAAGTTATGAGGTAATCCCTGATAATACAGCCATGGCAAGTCATTTGAACACAAGGGCATTGAGTAAGTCTATTCTAAAGTACTTTTGAATTTCAAATTGAATTACATTTACTGCAAGGTAGAATATTATTTGTTTTCAACTGTCATAGCATATTGAAATATCGACGGCATATCATGTCTCACCCGGAGCTTGAGTGGGGGGTGCTCTCATGCCCACAGGAGGTCAGAGCTTTTCTCAGGGTCCGATTGCCATTAATTACTTTACTCCTTCTTTGTTTACTGCTGTCGGCTCGGCCGAGCCTTAAACATAATTCCCAGCTAATGTTTATAGAACTGAGTATATGAGTGTATATGTATCCACATTGTATATGTATCCCTAAACTAAAACCTATCCAAGAACATGATATGATGAAAATTGAACCTTGTGGAGAGTAAAAAAAAGAGAAAAATGACACTATCAAATATTTTCTCAATTTGGAAGACTTAGATTTCCTTAAGGGGCCAATTTGGGCCCCCGCTTCGTTTAGGAAGAGATATTGCACAGCATTATTCATATACAATAATTATATTGTAGCCCCATAACATGACAGTAATATGGCGGAGAAGTGATGGTGATATCTCCCAGTCATATCTTTCTCAACCAGCCAATTCCCTGAAGGTCTAGTTAGATGCAGGGAAATTGCCTTGAAATTGTTACCTCACAGCAAATAACAGTAATAAGGTAGTGAAGATAAAGAACTGCGGTCGCACTGCAAGTCCAAGCTGCAAACAACGTCATTTATAACGCTTGTGTTACTTTGTAGGAATACACTTGCGCCACTCACACGCACACAAATGAACATTCATACGCACACTTTCAGACACACACACTCATGCATACCCACACACTCACTCACGTGCATACATGTACACTCACATGCATACATACACACACACACACACACACACACACACACACACTCATATGCGTACACACACACACACACACACACACACACTCACACACACACACACACACACACACACACACACACACACACACACACACACACACACACACACACACACACACACACACACACAAACACACACACACACACACACACACACACACACAAACCTCCTACCACACGCACACACTCAAAAAAACACTCTCAAACACACACATACACGACACACCTACAGTCTTTCCAGGTCTGAGAGCTGAGAGCATCAGTGGGGGAGGAGCCGGGCACAGCAGGGGGTGTAACAGTTATACATCACACGGCGTCCGGCGTAAGAGGGCCTAATGTGACGGGGAACTCCGGAGAGTGCTTGAAAGTCTTTGCAACGTGAACATAGTTATTATCCCCGTTTCCAATCGTCAGTGTTTGACCGAGGCTAATTGATGCACGTTTTGGAGAAACGATCAGCAGAGCTCTGTTTGGACAGTTGACAATACGTTACATCACATACAATTTGAGAGAAAGATCAACTCTGATATGATCAGTGAGGTTACCTAGCCTGTGAAGTCCCTGAAAGGAAGGCACTGCTCTGCGGTGAGAAAGCCTTCTGGTCACAAACAGCAGCCAGGCCAATTGACCACATTTGGGATTATATTTATATATTGTGTTTAAATTGTAATTTTGTAACTTCTTTCTTTCTTTGGCACCATCCACCTTGTGTGTGTGTGTGTGTGTGTGTGTGTGTGTAGGTGTGTGTGTGTGTGTGTGTGTGTGTGTGTGTGTGTGTGTGTGTGTGTGTGTGTGTGTGTGTGTGTGTGTGTGTGTGTGTGTGTGTGTGTGTGTGTGTGTGTGTGTGTGTGTGTGTGTGTGTGTGTGGTGGTTTGTTATTGGGTACTATGTTTCATTCTTTTCAATTACAAAATGTTTTTTGTTTTTTTTTCATGTAGGAAGAAAATACATAACAGCTCTTTCAGCCTGATGAGATATTTTCTGTAATATATTGATGCTTCCATATTTCAATACGGCTTACAGAATAAAAGGGAAATCATAGAAAGATATTAAAGAATCCAGATTTCTCAGGCAATATCTTCCCTTGTGCCGAAACAGATTGAACGTCTATTGAGTTTAGAAGTTCGAGCTGGGAGAGGGAGAGTGACACGGAGCGAACTCTACAGATAATGCAGTTTTACAATTCAATAGCGAGCGCTTTTGGGGGAATACATAAATGTTGAATATAATCTTAGTTGAATTGAAACTCTCAAAAGTTGCATTGAATCTGCTTCATGGGGAAAAACACACACACTCTCCATACTTTGTGTATAGTTTTGATCCGTTCTCAATATCATTATTATCATTTTATTCAGTAATCTATAATTAATTAAATTAATCTATCAGACAAAACACAAAAGTCCCCATTTAATCTTGATTAAAGCAAGTTATTATGCATATGTACATCATTCATATTGCCCAACATTTAAAAGTAGTAGCGTGGGAACATGGGCCGTTGATGTCTTTACCGCCGACGTGACTCAGGCAGAAATCATGTTCACGGACGACTTCATGTATTCAAGTCTTAATCAAGCTTTGTGTGGTCACGTTTATTGACATTATGTCATTTCATTCTAATGAAATGGACCCAAGTAACCTATCTTAAACATTCCTACGACAAAAACATTATGAGCATGATGAACGATGTTGTGACTCCATAATGTCACCGTACACCATACAGTTTGGTTCCTCCACAGTTAGATTCTACATGGTGGGTAGCGGACGGGGGGATGAAAGTGTTATTTATTTTTAAGATACTGGATATTCAACCGAATACTTTTGATCAGCCGTGGGGGCCTGAGGACTTGATGTGCTGTATAACTGCTGTGTGTCTGTGGTGTGTGCCGGCCAAGGAGACGCTGGGGCAGCAGCCCTTTCCTCGATAGAGCCATCGTTTGGCCACTGTGTACACACAATAGGTCAATGACAAAGTACCCTTCCCTCTAACATAGCCTGACTTAAATGCAGTTGAACCTGAGACGGCTCACGTTTCATAATGCTCCCAACATATTATAATGACTGTTTAGACATGTATCATAGCTCAACAACAGTAAAAAGCAGTTAAACAGAGTAGCCAATTAGGCTAGTGTGGGAGTAACGATCATAGACTGCATATAATACAGGTTAAACTGACTTAATATGGACTGTATATAATACAGGTTAAACTGACTCAACATGGACTGTATATTATTCAGGTTAGACTGACATAACACATTGTATATAATACATTGGTGGAAATGTTTCAGTAAGTAACTTAAACTTACCAATTGCTGGCGGATAGTGCCATTCTCTCGGATGGAAGACAAACCTTAAAATAATCATAAACCAAGAAAAATCTATGTGTGGGAAACACTGCGTTAGCTTGGTGACTGGCATGAGCTGCTTGTCAAAATAGCATACCGTTGTAATCTCAATCGATATTAAAATCAGATCAATAAACAAGGTCTCCTAGTTATTGCTGGTTTCCACAGAGGTTAGGGGGTAAAGGGCATCGGACGCCATTGACAGGCAACCAAATGTAATTGACCGGAACCGGTGAATAAATCCTCTGGGTTTCAAAATTATTGGAAGCAAATGGGAATTAGATGAAAACAATATATGTTGGATAGGTTTAGTCGTTTTTAGGTGTTTTAATATTGAACTGTTACATATTATGCGTTTAAATATCAACATTGTGTGTATATTTAGACATGGGACCATCCATCGCCACTATTTTACCCAGCTAAAATGTATGTTAGGCCTTAGTTCAGAAACTTCACTTGCTTGACAGTGAAAAACGTGTCTTTCCGTGCCTTCCCAGCCTGCCTTCCCAGTGTTAATGGAAATTGAATTAGTATGTTAAGCATAGCAGCAAGGCGCAGCTTCACAGATCGGAACGTCTGGGTCTACTCCCGTTATCTATTTGTCTACCTTAAACTCCTAATTGCTGAGAATGTGAATCATTAAGGGTGATGAATTCATCCATCCGTCATAATTGTGCACACTCAGCGAAACATCACATCGCCAGATTTAAACTTTCTCACAAACACACACACGCACACACTCACGCACACACCTATCTCCGCTTGTTACAGTCGACGTGTTTTATGGTGATATGGTGTTAGCAGATTGCCCCTCTCAGAGCGTTCAGGCACAAACTCAATGCTTACAGCATTGTCAGCTGAATACAGTAACAACAACCCCCCCCCCCCCCACCCCACGCACACACACACACGCAGACACACACACACACACACACACACACACACACACTGACGCACATTGACGTAAGAGCAGCCTGGCTAACGAAAGGTTATAGCGAGACATGGCAGTTTGCTGAATAGATCACACCTCGCTCTGAGCCATCTGACCTTTTTATGCAGACCAAAGTTACAGAGGGGTTCCTATTTACTTACACGCTCCTTTCTCTAGGTAGGCGGCCACCGGGTGACCAGAGGGTTCGTTGTGGTCGAGGCCGTTGTGTGGGTGTCATTTTATTATTCATTTTTGGGGTCATTTGAATGCTGAATGTAAAATGTTGGCCTGGAGCCAGGGAACGTCACTTTAATTCCTGAAAAGCATCGTTCTCTGCCACCAGCCTCCTTCTCCTTCTCCTCCTCCTCCTCCTCCTCCTGCTTCTTCTCCTCCTTCTAATCCTGCTCCTCCTTCTTATCCTTTGCCTCCTTCTGCTCCTCCTCCTACTCTTTATCCTCCTCCTCCTCCCCCTTCTTCCTCTGCTCCTCCTCAATTCAGTTCAATTCAATTTTATTTGTATAGCCCTTAACCACCATTACAGTCTCAAAGGGTTTAACAAGCCAAATATTTATGACACCCCCCTTTACCCAAGAAAAAACTCCATGAATTAGCAAGGAAGAAATCTTGAGAAGAAACATATGGTAGGGGATCCCTTCTTCCAGGGATGGCCAGGAGTGCAATGGGTGCCATAATTGACATACTGGTAAGGACATGGAAATAACATATTAAATTGATGATGTGGTGCTGGCCGGTTAACCATGAGTAGAGCCCAGGCATCCAGTCCAGTCACCACAACACACTACAGAACAGACAGAATAGTGAATTAGAAGGGAAAAGTACATAGTTGCTGTATTAACGAAAGCACAAACAAACAAGCAGTGGTCTTCACATCGCATCTGTATCGTTTTCACGCCCCTAAGTTCCAAACGCAAGACTGTAGAGGTGCGTCTTAAACTTTCCTTTGAATAACTCCACAGAGTCATCTTCCCTGATCACCGGTGGCAGCCTATTCCATAGGAAGGGGGCTCCAAAGGCAAATGCTCTCTGTCCAGCCGATTTCTTTTTAACCTTTGTAGCGAAAGAAGGCCAGCTCCCGAAGATCGGAGGGACCGAGAAGGACTATAAGGAATGATCAGGTCCTTCAGGTAGGATGGAGCTAGTCCATGCAAGGCTTTGTAGGATAGCAGTAGCACCTTAAAATCCGATCTGGAAGTTGTTGGTAGCCAGTGCAAAGAGGCGAGAATAGGAGTGATGTGATCAAACTTTCTCGTTCTAGCCAGTAGTCTAGCTGCAGCATGCTGTACAAGCTGTAGACTTCTCGTGGTAGAGTTAGGTAGACCTAGAGAACAATGAATTACAATAATCCAGTCTTGATGATATAAATGCATGAATCAGTGTCTCTGCATCTGCTGCTGATAACATAGGTCAGATTTTTGCAATGTTTCTCAGAAAAATGCAATTCTAGTTATGCTTCTAACATGTTGGTCAAAGCACAGCCGAAGGGACGAACAGGCACCAAGATTTTTGACAGATGCACTCTGTGGGATGGCGAAGCCATCAAACCACATTGAGACATTCTCAAATTCTCTCTGGTCCCATTATGAGCTTATAATTATCAGCTCTGTCTTCCCAGTGTTAAGCTGCAGGAAATTCTTTGACATCCAACTCTTCACCGCAGCCAGAGCGGACTCAACCTTCTGGATTTGGGCAGAGTCCCAAATCTTTTCTCAGGAATAAAGAGTTTGGGGTCATCCGTGTAGCAGTGGAAGCAAATTCCAAAGCTGCGGATAACATCGCCCAACGGAAGCATGTAGATTGCAAAAAGCAGTGGACCAAGGACCGACCCTTGTGGTACACCAAAGCGTAGTTTGCAGTGCTTCGATTCTGAACCCTCATGGAGCACAAATTGTGTTCTATCTGTGAGGTAAGATTCATACCTCCGAAGCCAACATAGTGCTCAAGACGGTGAAGAAAAATGCTGTGGTTGATCGTGTAAAACGCAGCACTGAGGTCGAGCAACACAAGCATCGAGCTCGCATTTGTATCCAAAGCAAGAAGGATATCATTTACCTCCTCCTCCTGATCCTCATTCTGCTCCTGATCCTCATTCTGCTCCTCCTCCTCCTGCTCCTCCTCCTCCTCCTCCTGCTCCTCCTCCTCCTCCTCCTCCAGCTCTTCATCCTACTCCTCCTCCCCCCTCCTGCTCCTCCTCCTGCTCCTTCTCCCCCTCCTGCGCCTCCACCTCCTCCTCCTACTCCTCCTGCTTCTCCTACATCACCTTCTCAAAAATAGGGTGGGAGGTGGTGAGCAACAAATGCACCGGAGAATGAAAAAAAAAGAAATAACAAACAAAACAAATATTAATGATGTGTTACACTGCGAGAAATAATGGTGTGTGCACTCCCTGATAGCATCTGCACTCTCCTTAATGGCGTGGGCAATTAGACGGGTCTTCATTAATATGGAGACGAGAGGCGTCGCTGTGAAGGGGCCGCAGTTCAATCAGGCCTGTGTTCTCAGCTCTCTGTAAGCACTCACACAAGAACATGCATTATATTGAGTGGCTGGTTAGCAGGCGACATCTTAAGCTTCTTGAGTTCCTATAGAAAACCGGGAGTGCTGTTGAGTGTAAAGATATATATATTATATATATATATATTATAACTTCATATTTCTGAAGTTATAAATATATTCTATATAAGTAAAAATGTGTATGGTGTGCGCATATTATTTTCCTTTCAGTTTCATGAACGAGCTTTGGTCCTTCCTTTTGTTCATCACCATAATGATTCATGGCAATACCATACATGAACAAATCATAACTATAGAGCCGAAGGAAGGACATAGACATTGACTTGATTGAAATGATGTAGTCAAAAGCGAGAGTTTAAGATGATTTGTTGTCAGTAAGTCAGAATGTCATGCCGTAACTCAGCTGGAGTTTTAGCATGATGGTAGGTATTTTAGGCTGCAATCATAATCATAAGAATGAAATTCAATTTACATTCATGAGTTGCGGCTGTTTTTAAATACAGTAAAATGAATTATATTAAGGAAATGCATTGTATGCATTTCAGGGTTGTTCACACACTGCTAGAGATGGTTTTCTAAAGACAATTTGTGAAGTAATCAGGTAATCATTAATAATCAGGTTGGTAGTGGTTAAAAAATTATGTTCCAATAATATAGTCAGGTGTAGGTGTTTAGACAAGGAGAAGAATTTCTGTGTAAAAAGTTTAACACAGAACAACCATTGTCTCTACAAGGTTGCTGTAATTATTGTGATTGGAGAATAACAAAAAGAGAGCTATACAAATAGTAAGGTCCGAGCATGAGCATTGTCATCACGCTTTATTAAATTCAATAAACACATCTTGCTGAGACGTTTTTGAGGCACAGAAACACAACATGCAATTGCAGAAATCCATTACCCCCTGTAATCTTTGTGATACCTGTCCTTCGTCAACACGCTTTCATTCAAGACACAGTTAACTGTGTTTACAATGCTGTGCAACATTTTATGAAAACAGTAGTACTACGACGAAACGGTTCCGTATGGTTTCTGTAATGCACTGACATTCTCCAGAATGGTAAGGTTTCAAAGTAATACATTTATAATCACCGGCTACAACATCGATGCAGCGAGGAGGTGGATGTACACCATTCATTATGGATTGAGGAGGAAGGCCTCGATGGAATTACCTTTTATTTTTCAAAAGAAAAGATACAAATGAATAAAATAAAGAGAGAGCGGGTGGAAGCATTGACCTATTCCTTCTCGTCAACATGCAGGAACTGTAGCCTCCACCAACACACCATCCTGTGATCTTAATTAACTATCCAATAATGACTTGAGTTGAATAAATCTCTAGGACAATACACAGAATGTATTCATTTGGTTATCCAGCAATCAAATTCTTATGCTTTCTCGTCTCTCTCTCTCTCTCTCTCTCTCTCTCTCTCTCTCGCTCTCTCTCGCTCTCATTCTCTCTCTCTCTCTCTCTCTCTCTCTCTCTCTCTCCCTCCCTAACCTGATGCCAGCAGTCTCATGCTGCCACATCTCTGTTTATTATCAGCATAATGAAGCTTTATACCGTAACCAGGATGTACCGTTGTCTCATCATGACTGACTTCTCAAGACCGCCGCTCACAACATACCAATGAGCAAGCCTCATTGGCCTAATTCCCCAATGAAGAAGCCTCATCGGGCAATGATCTACCTTCTTCTATCATCAAAAAAATATGTTTCACAAAAAAACCGGTTGCCTGAGTGTGTGCATGTATGTATGTATGTCTATATTTGAGTGTTTGAGCGAGAGAGAGAGAGAGAGAGAGAGAGAGAGAGAGAGAGAGAGAGAGAGAGAGAGAGAGAGAGAGAGAGAGAGAGAGGGAGAGAGAGAGAGAGAGAGAGAGAGAGAGAGAGAGAGAGAGAGAGAGAGAGAGAGAGAGAGAGAGAGAGAGAGAGAGAGAGAGTGTATGATCAAATCAAGGTGCAGTTTCCAAGTTTTTTTCCTTCTATGCTTTAATCGTGGGCTCACACAGGAAATCCAAAACCAAAAACATTTGACATGGGCAATTGACAGACAAGGGTAAATGACCTCCAAACCTTACATTGTTAACATACGCAAAGGTGTAACCTACTGATTTCTTTGTGGTTACCGTTATTCAAATCTAGCCAATCACAATCCGCCTACTCTCGCTTATGCCAACCCCTTGGTTGCTCGGTTGATCAATTCCTATAAGAACAACAGGGGGTTGGAGACAGACTTTTGGCAGGGAGGACGAAGAGAACAGGATGAAGGTGAATACATATCAATAGTTCGATCAACAAGAGTCGTGGAGGGATAGAGACCGATGTTTGGCAGGGAGGGGATTAATAACAGGAGGAAGCATAACAATATCTAACAGTTTAGAGATTAATGCATTCCTCAACATTCAAGCCTCACCAATCGTCATTCAAGATATCCATGCAAGAGAACTTCCGCCCAGCATCGAAGAAAGGTGCTTGTAAAAAAGAAAAAAAAGTAAAAATCAACCTTTCCTATAAAATGTTTACGCCACCAAACACAAATACTACAAACAATTTGACAATCGCCCTTTCCTAGATTGTAAACATCACCAAACACAAATGTTAAAAAAAATGAAACCATCACAAAACACAATACTGCAAAAATGGGAGGTATTCTTGATATGAGACCGGTACTGTACATATCAATTGAAGATTGAGGTAGTTTATGTTCTATATTTTTAGACATCACTATGATCACTGTCACCAATTTTCTTACAAAGATACCACAATTACAGTACAGAAAACCAAGGTGCAGATGATAAATATATGGTCAAAGTAATTGTTCATGTCCAAACTGAACATTGAAGCACAGATCTTCATGTGGAAAGTACAAGAAGCAAGAGGCAAGTTTGTTGGAGATCAATGCTAGTGACGCACCAGTTTGGTTAGCTATTGCCTGCACAGATACAGACAGATCAAATATTTGATCAAGAGCTGACATGATTTCGAAGGTAGGACAAAGGGCTTCTAGAATTCCGGTCCAATTAGTCTGGTGGTGTGTGGAGAAGTTATAGGTAAGACAGGGAACGTTTAATCCTTTAGTTGATTAGGGACGTTGAGGCTGGATAGTATATTCCATTTCTAAGAGAGATCTGGGGTCTTCCTCCAGTGTGGCTTTCTCCTACTGTGTAAACTTGGGTTTCCTGTGGTGAAGAGCACAGCAGGGCTCTTCCCAATGGCTTCAGGGGGGAGATTTGGAGCTGCTGGGTCCTGGTTGGCAGTCAGTGTAGGTTGGCACCTCATGCTGACACTGAAGAGGAGGATGATACCAACGAAGAGGGGGAAGATTGAAATGCCCCTGAAGAGTGGGTCGCTTAAGAGTGGATACCCGGACGGGTGGCTCTTCCTCCCGGGAAGAGTGTCAGCAGCAGCTGGTGGTGGGTCCGCTGGGGATGGTACTCAGGTTTGAGTGTCATTTGCAGCACCTGGATTGTACTTAATGAAATAGTTGGAGGCTGGAGGACTTCCGACCTGCTTGTTACATTATGAGTTTCATATATCTTCTTTTTTTTTACAAGTTACAAAATGGTTCATACACTTAAGAAATTGTTGGTTGGTTGTCAGGTTTGTACATTGTGGAGTACGTCATCATTTGGTCGGAGATGGTGTTTTTTGTGTCTTTGGTATGGTTTTTCTTATGAAGGTCATCTGTGGGGGTCTTTTTCTTGGGTTGACGGTTGACATTTCTCGGCGGAGTTACCACCGGTCTGACCTGTTTGTCTGCATTCCCAGTGTGGATCGTTTGAGTGGGTGTCGGCTCTTTCACTGCTTCGCCCTCTCCCCGTTCCGCCTCTGGTTTGGCCGTCTCTTCTTGCCCACTGGTGAGGCCTTGGGTTCCTATGTTGCATGCAATCCGGATGGGAAGGGTACTGTGGTTGAAGGAGGCTTTGTGGTTGCTGTTGCTTCATTTGTGGAAGTAACCTGTGTTCATTTGAAGTTGAGTGTATACCTCTACTTTCATCATGTGTGGAGGTGCTTGCTGTAGTTCCATTTCTTCCAGGATAGCCAGTTGTTTCCTCATCAGATTCATCCCTATCATTTCCATTTCTTCCTTTTTTTCGCCTCTTGTGCAGCTCTGTGTTGTTCAGTGTAGTGTGTCAGGTGTTCCCTTTGCATTTCCCATGTCATTGAACCCAATCCTACCACATCCTCTAGTTTCTCTTGTACAGGTGTGGGCAGAGCTATTTTCAGATATTCTGTGAAAGCGCATGTTGTGTAGGTTGATGTTTTCAATGGTTCACCAGTCAGCTGCCGCCATTCTTCTCGTGTCTTAGATAGGAATGTGTACACATCCTGGTTATCATCAAGGGTGAGTCCTTCTTATTTGCTCATATCCATTTTTGCTGGGACAGTATTTTTTTGTGTTTGGAATACAGCTGATCTGAAGGCGTTCACGGCGCTCTGATATGCGTCCTTGTGAGCCCTGATTGTGGCAGTATGTCCTCTGTTTGGTGACCGGCTACGCGGGCCACTACTTGCTGGATGTCCCCGCATGTGAGTCCTTGACCAGTGGTTAGTAGTTTGTTCAATTCTGTTATTCTCATTGCTTATTTTTTCTTAGATGGCCCCGTAGGAGGTTGACCAGTGCCATCACTTTGAATATGTAGTCATCTGCTCCTTCGTCTTCTTCCAGGCTGTCATCATCCGAGTCGGAGTAAACGGGTCTTGCTTTCTGTGTGCGACTGCTTTTACTTCCCTCTTCCACCTTCTCTGCTTGCTTTTGGGTCAACCTTTTTCTGCTTGTGCTTCCCATTTTGCCAAGCATCTTTGATGTGTAGCTTTCCCAAACTTAAATCTTTCTGAATCACGAAATGCCAAGACCAAGTGGATGCCACGTATTTCTTTTTCGTCCCAGGAGCCATCTCGTGGCCATGGTGAAAATTGTGTTTTCTTGGTCCATTTCATCCACTTCTTGTGGCAGGTCTGGATGGATTCACCATGAATAAATATAATGTGTTCCAGTGGTGTGGTCAAGATGGTTGGTTCTTCTTCAGACCTTGTTGAATAATAAGGCATTTTCAAAGGTCTTTCTTGTCTTGCCACTTGTCCTCTTCCTCTATTCTTTTTAATCAGAAATTAGAAATTAGAAATTGATTTAATTCTGAAAAAAAATTAAAAAAAACATTTATAATAACAATTCAAACGGTGGAGGGAATTTTTTTTTTATAGTTCAGCTTGAAACAGTTACATTATGTTGCAACGTAGATGAATGTTATGGAAATAGGATTCAGAAATTGACCTGCAGGTTGAGCCTAAAGAAGTCAAATCTAGTAAGTTGTAGTGAAAAACAAAGAATTAGAAATTA
This sequence comes from Gadus macrocephalus, assembly GCF_031168955.1. NCBI lineage: Eukaryota > Metazoa > Chordata > Actinopteri > Gadiformes > Gadidae > Gadus > Gadus macrocephalus. Next base: position 9,054,924 of record NC_082382.1, on the reverse strand, counting down.
CTCAAACGTGAAGGAGTTGAAGATAGATGAGTATACAATACCCACCACTGTTTACAACTAGCAACTAAGTGTGGGGGTTAATCTCCAGGTGGTTGCAAGACAACACAACTAACTGTTAATGTGACTTCTAAATACTATGAATAGCTAAGGTATAACCAGGACAATGGAATATCTTCTGAATCTAAATGCTAGTAAGAGTTAGGGTTTAAATACAACAACGTAATCGACTCTGAGACTCTGGCAGAAGATGCTGTTAGATTGCAGCGTGCTTCAAACCAACAAATGAGTTAAAAGGACCACCATGTTCTATTTTTGTTCTTACATCAGCATAATGAATGGAACCAATCACAGCCCTGGTTTACACAACAATATTACATAATTAATGTGTAGACTTATCTACAACCAACTTTGCTCTTCTAGTGACACACAGGCCTTGACAAAATCCTAAAACCAGAAGGTTGAATTGAGTTGAAGGAGGCGCAGTTATGAACCGATATTCCAGTTAAAATGCAGATAGACAGTAGCCAAGCACACAGTCAGACACTCACATATAATGCAGTTATGAAAATATTTCCCAGGGCAGCATACAGTCTGAACTCACACAGCAATTGCTGTAGAACAAAGAATTTGGGTCAAATCATTTTTGCTTTATCGTACAATCAAAACATATCTATGCATAATTTATTTTTTTTAAATACAAAGCCTTTCTAAAAAAAGAATTGTTAACCTTTATCTTACAATCATATGCTTTATCCATATAATACTTATAGTACAATGAGTATCAAGCTCCGGCGTTGAAAACTCACCACTAGTCGTTCTCTTGGCCTGCAGGGTCTCAGCGTCTTCGGTAAGGATACGAGTGTCTGGTCGCCTTGTTGTGGTGCTTGATTGGTCGGTCGTAGGCTCAAATCAAAGGGCTGTCTCCAAGTCTGTGCCTTCCAAATAGGCCGTGGAGTCCATGCTTCTCGTTCAATGTGCTCACACAGGACAGGATACCCAACACAACCACCGCCGCCGTGTGGTTATTTCAATTCTCTTTTACTGCGTCTCTATTCTACACTTACAAC
>NC_082382.1:9039146-9053757 GCF_031168955.1 Gadus macrocephalus | reverse complement strand
AATTTGTGTGAGCAAGGGGGTGTGTTTGTGTCTGTGTGTGCACAAGTGTGTGTATGTGTGTGTGTTTGTGTTTTTTTTTGTGTGTGTGCGTGTGTGTGTGTGTGTGTGTGTGTTTGTGTGTGTGTGTGTGTGTGTGTGTGTGTGTGTGTGTGTGTGTGTGTGTGTGTGTGTGTGTGTGTGTGTGTGTGTGTGTGTGTGTGTGTGTGTGTGTGTGTGTGTGTGTGGGTGTGTGTTTGTGTGCGTGCGTGTGTGTGTGTGTGTGTGTGTGTGTGTGTGTGTGTGTGTGTGTGTGTGTGTGTGTGTGTGTGTGTGTGTGTGCGCGTCAACAGGCTTAAGAGGGAAGTTATTCTCTTCCACCCTTCATGAAGGACACCTGGATGGAATTCAGAAGCAGCAGAACCAATCCTCCGCCATAATGCCTAAACTAACTACCTAAATGTGGCAAGAGTAACCAAAACAAAACAGCATCTTGCACAATGTTCTGAATATATCAAACGCTTGTCTGGGGTGTCCAAAAGATACACAATCTGTTGAATTTATGAGTTGGGTATGCAATGGGAGCATTACATATGAATAATTTCCTCCTTTTTTTCCTGAAAACCCAGTTTTTAATCCCAGTCTTAACCATTTTGCTGCATCCACGGCTCATGCACTTGGAGAACAGAAAGTGAGCTGTGATACGTGTTCATTACTACTGTCCATCCCCATCTCCAGCCTGTGCAGTCAGCAGCCACAGAGTTTGTGGCAGCCAACATCTTCCCAAATTAATTATGCCAACGAGCGCTTATTTCTTACAACCAATTACCCCCCCCCCCCTACCCCCCCCACACACAGTGAAAGGAGCCGCCCGCAAGCAGGTCATGTCTGCTCATGGCCTCCGATGGCCCCGATGTTGAAGGTCCACAGCAAACGGCTGAAGGTCTAAGTAGCGGCAGAGCTGTGGAGCAAGTGGTGATTAAGTTGGAAGGTCAGGTGGAATTGATTTGTTTCCGCGCGTACGTCTCATAGCGCTCACATCGGGACCGGCACCCTCTCAATATGGGCATAGTTTGGATAGAGATGGCCTTTGCTCTTTTGGAGAGGAAGGCATATGGGTTTTTCTGTATATATATATATATATATATATATATATATATATATATATATATATATATATATTGTTTTATCTTTTTGCATTTTTGATGCTTTATGATTGATGATGAGAGTGAGATAGACAGGAAGGTATGGGAGAGAGAGGGGGAGGACATGCATCAAACTACCACAGGCAGATAATCAAACCCGGGCCGCTGCGGTCAGGATTAAGCCTTCAGGTAGCGCGCTCTACCCGGTGACCAGGCCGTCCTTAATGTGACGACCACGCCGACGCTGTCTTGAATCGGTTGTTTCTTCAATGCTCCGTGGAAAAACTTTCCATTGTCAAACAAAATCGTCTGTCTTCAGCGTTTTGAATGAATCCATCCCCGCCGGCCCTAAACATACAGTAGAAAGTTCATCTTCACGGACTTCCTGTTGACCAAACAATGTTTGCGAAGCGCAAACATCGATCTGAAAATAAATTCTCTCTTTCAGAAGCCCACACATCATGTCACAGCAAGCTATAATTACAGAACGCGTTCCTTAGTCCTGTTTTATAGGGAGGAACAATGGAGATGGCTGTCTACAGATGTACAACCCACTCCATACCCCCTTATGTCCTTATTATTAGAATGTGGTTTATTAACCGGAGTATGTTTGTGTAAGTTCCAAGAAGATACATCATGTGTTTTCCCCGTTAATGATGCATTTTCAAGTTTTATGTCAGAGAGATATTAAAGCATGATTGCTCCTGAATTGATTGCTGAGAGCCACACATGCACACACGCTTGTGTATGCATGTGTGCACACGCACGTGAATTGTATATCTTTGTGCGTGCATGCATAAGTGTGTTTTCAGTTACACAGGAGAAAGGGTGGTATATTTTACATGGATTCACTTTGTATTTCACTTTGTATTTTAACAGATTGCCCTGACTGTTAGTCGTTACCGTGTCCCCTGAGAGTCCAGCACCAGAATACACAACAACCTCCAACGTCACAATCACCTCTCCGCATGACTCCAGAGAAGCCCCACTGCTGCATTCTCCCTCCACCTTGCTTGGCTACGTCAGCACAGTGCGGAGAAGTAGGGGCGCAGAAGAAAAAACACAAATTGCAATCATGATGCAGGTAGGAGCTGCCCGGAATAGCAATGCTATTGTAATGGCTTTCAGGGAATGTCTTCATAAATGTCTGCTCCCTGGGGACGGAGGGGGGAGGTGCAGGGGCCTCTCTGCAAATAGAGCGTTGTTGTATTTTTTATTTTTTGTTTTGTTTAAACCGTCTGGACCCGCATGAATAAATGCATGTCCGGTTGTGTGTGCTGTAGACTGCTCTGTTTGCTAATCACATATGCAGCTGCTTTAGTGGCCCGTCCCGAGAGATGAAAGTTTGTAAACATGAATACTAATTAAAAGTAGGTTGACGGACAGGTAATCTGCATGTGTGTGGGTACGGCAGGCCTACTTATGCGGCGCGATATGCATCCTTCCCCGGAGACGACGGGTCGTGGGTACGGGTGGACTTCCGCGTGGAAGGGCGCTGGATTTGCATTCTGTGAGCAGACGAGACGTAGGGAGCGCTTGATCTGTTATGGGTGCTCGCAGAATGGATGTGGTTTGTAATTGGCTCTAAAGGAGATTAGGCCGGGTATTAAGAGGTGATTGAATGGTATTAGGGTTCACGGGCCACTGAGAAGCCAAGATTTCTGTGAGTCTGAGTGCAGCAGGTACACACTAGTCTTCAGGATGCCTGTGCTCATGATCAGCACCGTGGTTTCAAGCAACACTTTAATGAATATCAGGACATAACGCAACAGGCCAGGGATCCACTGTGTACCATTTACCCTACATATATTGTCACCTATGCAGTTTTGTCGCTGCAGTGTTAAATAAGAGTCATATGGACTGTAGCTGAGGCGTTGAAGGTAAAAAAAACAAACAAAGACGCATTGATGTGAGTCATATGTTTGATCTAGGGCTCACTTCGGCCCCATGGTTCCACTACCTCCTCAACATAAATAAAAGGGCGTGATGACTTATTAAGGTCTCCATCTCAGCTGCCGTTATTCTGGCTGGCATTATTATGGCAGTGGTCAGACGAAGGTGTGTGATCTTCAGTCGACATTGGAGGGAGGCCAGTGTTTGTCTTTGTCATCGGCCTACATCTCCCCCAGGCCCCAACAAGCATCTGACAGCCAACAACAACGCCCCCACTCTGCTGCCTAGCGCTGCTTTCACAGATAGTCTTGAGACTTTAATCCGGATCTAGTGACAGCCTCCTCCTCAGTCAATAGGGTAAAGAGAAGCGTGCGAGGTGGATGTGTGCTCTTGTCCGAAGGCAGGTTCCAGAGGACATGTTCCCCATCCTAAGTCAGGGCTCACCTTTAAACAGAGCTGATCCAAGGAGCTGCATGTGTGCGGGTTGTGTCTGGTACTTTACAGTGGGAGACATGCGTTTGTTCTTCTTCTTGTGGATTGATATAGAAAAGAATGCCTTGGAATAAGTATTGGAAGTCTGTCTACTCCAATAAATCATAATATTGCTGGAAAATATGACAAAAAAATTAATATCCATGCTTCTATCTTCTAATACGGTTTCATACTCGTGTTGTGATGTGTTGCGGTCCGCAACATCAACTCTGGAGAAGTTAGACCATTAGCGCCATGGCTGCTATCTGGAGAATTTAAGTGATTAGTGAGAATTGAAAAAGCCAGTCCAAATGACGTTAAAGTAACCAAATTGCTCGTGCTAGTCCCTGTGTTTATCTTTTCACTTGCTAGCTTCGCCTCACAGTTTTATTTAGTTTCCTCAGAGCCGAGGTTTCCAGGCTCAATATCTGCTCTGTGCTAACTGCACAGATCCATGTAGAGCCACATTTCCTAGCGTTGAAGCTAGAGGATTCTCTGGTTGCAGCAATGTAGTGCCCTGCAGGTCCCAATCTGTCTTTGTTAGGCCCTGCCGCGCAGCCTTATCGCACCTGCCTAGGCCAAGACTGATCACCGGCTTCCCTGGCAGCCGGCACACCAGCTAATATAACATTTCACATGCACTTTGTAATTGTCGCAGCAGGAGCTCTAAACGGGTTTCAACGCTCGCGGTCACAATCCCCCGCTATTGTGTGGAGATATTTGGATTTTTTTAACGTCCTTTTACCGCTGAATCACGTGTGCGCCAGACTAGTGGGCTCAGAACCCTAACCCATGCACCCCATGGAAACAGCATGGTTTCGCATTCATGGGTTTAATAATTCATCTATTTTCTAACTCAATGTCTCTTTCTACCAAATTTGCTATTTGTATGGTTGTTAAAGTAAGTATTAGTAAGTATTCATTCTTGATGAGGAATTAGGTTGTCATGGCAGCGAGCAAAGGACACTGTAGGACTGATTAATAATAGTAATGATAATACTAATTATAATAATAATAATAATACAATTTCTTTATGCACTTTTCATTTTACACAAAGACACTTCATCACTTCATGAAAGAAAGAATATACAGAAAATAGATCTATAACACTTTTGTCAGCACTAGCTAATTAGTCATCGAGTATGAGTCCCAAATGAGATTCTAACCGCTGGTGTTTCCATAAAGCTGCGCTACATCGGCTAGTTGTTAGCGTTATCAGGATGTCAATAGCCATTATTGCTTGTCTTGTCTTGATTAGCCCTCGAGCAGTAAAATCAATTATGCATAATCCTGGCGGTCAAAAGATCATACTGTATAATGACTCACAATGAATCGTTCTGTTTAATGTCATCTCAAGCCGCTGTATGTAACATTAATTATCTCTCTCTGTTCATGACCAAACATCATCATTCACCTTCAGAGCCTATAGCTAAGGATGGCATGAAAATCATTTATGCTTGCTTATTAAACTACCGCATATCTCCCATTAAAAGGTTGTCGGTAAAACAATAGTAATGACAATGATATACTGTTAATATAGGAGCTTTTGTGCATTGACAACCTACAGTATTTATGTTGAGTCAAATTAATGACTTATATGTTAACAGTAAATCAACTTTGAACTACACAAAAAACGCTTTCAAATCCAGCCGCAGAACCGGTTCAATCCATTTAAAGGGTAGGACGTAGAAAATGTCCTCAACCAACAACAACTTCAAACACAAGTACAAATAGAAACTTTCAAGTAAATAAAAAGCATGGACTTTTCAAGTTGAAATGGCTTGTTATGGCCCTCAGCTCAACACAACAAAAGGACATCAAACACATACCGAGGTTTAGCATAATGTATTTATTAAACATAAGCATAGACCTCAGAATATACAATGAGGTGGAAGTTTGAAATGGTACACTAACATTTGTGTGTTGTATGGAAGAGTGAGTGTGCCGTTGGGAGGTTGTAAAATGCTAAAGACAAAAAGAACAAAACAAAAAAGGCTGTTTCTGCTCAGCTGGAGGGAGAGAGCAAATGTGCTGCTGTGGCAAACACATCCAGCATACCAGCATACTAAATATGAGGCCAGAGTAGCATGGATTATATCCAAAATCATATCCACGCGTATGCAGGAAAACACCACTAGGCTAAACGTACCCTGGTGGCGTACTCTCTTTGGCGTAGTACAGTGTGCAAACACTGGTCGCTTTGGACCATCTAATAACATGCAGTGGACACTGGTTCAAACCAGCCTGTACGACATAGTTTAAGTAGAACTTGCTTGGATGGTTTATAATGTGTGACACAAATCATTCGATAAATCAATCAATCAATCAATTTGGAATTAAAACAGATGTTTTTTTAAATTGGTGATTCAATGTATTTTACTCTCAGCTCAGGAAAGATACCACTGGATGGTGTGTATTTTAACCTCGCTCCCTATACTTTATTGTTATTACTATGGGCTTCCTCCTTTGTTCTGGACCCTATTCGTCGCTGTTTTTTATGCTGAGGCTTTTAGTTTATCGAGCCGTCTTTATTTGTTAGTACTTCCGGTTGGACCGGAAGTGACCTTTCCGGAAATGATTCCGCCGACTACTACTTGCGTTAACACCAGAGAAATCGCATCTTCCTCCTTCTTAGTCTTGCTAGCTGTATAATCGCAATGTTTGTAAGTACTGCAGCTCGTTAGGTCATTAGCAGCATTATATTGTGTTTATGCAGTTTGAGTGCATCCCGTTTTGTAACTGATATATATTTATGCTTGTGTTTCAGTTTCACTCTTTGAATTTGAGTAAACCTTCTTAATCGGCACCACGCTTCTTGGAGTTATTCATCATCAATTAGTTTAGCTGAACTGGATAGTGGGATTGCTGCTCAGATCCACCCAGACCAGTACAGTGAAAAAACAGCATAACATTAAGCTGTAAGAAAGGAACGGCTGTAAGAAAGACTAAAGGACCTCCGTCATACTGGCCCCGAGCAAGCCTACATGACAACCTGTCCCGACGTCTTCACCTCAGTGAACACACACATCTCCTCTCACCATGGCAGAAGGGGGTTCTGAATATACCACTGTGCCCGAAGAACGTTTTGAAGAAGAGGACCACAAGTCAATACGGTCTCGTTCCTCAAAAGCATCAAGCAGTTCTTCTGCAACCCAGACCGCCATCAAAGCCAGAGCAAAGGCAGAAGCTGGTCGCTCCAACTTTGCCTACGTTCAGAGGGAAATAGAACTCAAAGTAGAGAAGGCCCGCCTCGAACTAGAAAAGGTCAGACTGGACGCCACCCTAGAAGCTCTACAAACAGAAAAGGAAATGGACGCTGCACTGATAGAAGCAGAAATACTGGAGTCAGGTTTGATAGACTCAGACCATCAGTCACACCGCAGTAGAGCTTCTAAATCTCTCTCACCCCAGACACGACTCCAGCGTACAGAGCACTATGTACGGGACCAATCCAGCCTGAAGTCTTACTCACACAATACACATGCCTCATCTTATCAGGAGTTAACACTAGCTACAAGTGACATAAAGAAGCCTGTTGCGCCCATTCTTCACACACCCCTGCCTTTGGAAACAGAGGCGCTCTGGCAGAACGATATTGGGATGGACGGGAGAGGCCGACAGCGACCCCTCAACGATCCTCATGGCAACCAGGGCAGAACGGTCAACCAAAGCAACCCCGACACCTCCACCGCCAACGACCTCGCCAGGTATCTTGCACGGAGTCAGTTGGTGACCTCAGGGCTAACCAATTTCGACGACAAGCCAGAGAATTTCTGGGCATGGAAGTCCACCTTTTATGGAGCCACCAAAGGCCTGGGCCTGTCAGCTGGAGAAGAGCTTGATCTCCTCATCAAATGGCTTGGCAAGGAGTCCTCAGAACAGGCAAGAAGGCTCAAAGCAGTAAACATCAGGCACCCCCAGGTCGGATTGATGATGGTTTGGCAGAGGCTGGAAGAGTATTATGGCTCACCAGAGGCAATCGAAAGGGCTCTGTTTGATAAACTGGAGGACTTTCCGAAGGTGACGTACAAAGACCCTCACAAGCTCCGCGACCTCGGTGACCTGCTCCTAGAACTAGAAGCTGCAAAGATGGACGGCTACTTACCTGGCCTGTCTTACCTAGACACTTCCAGAGGAGTGGCTCCCATCGTCGACAAGCTTCCATTCAACCTCCAGGATAAATGGGCTTCATTTGGGTCCAAATACAAGGTAAAAAACAATGTGGCTTTTCCCCCCTTTGCTGTGTTTGCTGACTTCATCCGCAGGGAAGCCAGAGTTAAAACGGATCCCAGCTTCAACCTCCCACCTTCCCGCACAGCAGCCGAAAAGAAAGAGAGGTTTGACAGACAGATGAAGACAGCCATATCAGTGCACAAGACACAAGTGTCCCCCACAGAGAGCCCTAGAAACATTGACCCTGGGAAGCACTGCCCCATCCACGACAAAGACCACCCACTGAGGAAATGTAGAGGCTTCAGGGAGAAGACCCTCGAAGAGCGCAAGCAGTTTCTAAAAGACAATCACATATGTTTCCAGTGCTGCTCCTCAACAACCCACTTAGCTCGGGACTGCATCACAGAGGTGGACTGCAAGGAATGTGGCAGCAACCGTCACACCTCAGCACTCCACCCAGGACTAGCTCCCTGGAAGTCCAAGTCCCCCCCCCCTGCTTCAGAGAACGGGGAGGGAGGAGAACAAGCGGACAATCAGGAAGTCACCTCCAAGTGCACGGAAGTATGCGGAGATGGAATGAGTCTCAGAGCATGTTCCAAGATCTGTCTCGTCAGCGTCTTTCCCGAAGGACGAAGGGAGGAGTCCAGAAGGATGTACGCTATCTTGGATGAGCAAAGCAACCGTTCCTTGGCGACGTCAGAGTTCTTCAACATCTTCAACGTGGCGTGTAGTCCATCGCCATACACACTCAGGACATGTTCAGGTCTCAAGGAGACAGCTGGCAGAAAGGCCCGTGGTTACGTTGTGGAGTCAGCTGATGAGAAAGCCAGTTTCCCTCTTCCCACACTCCTCGAATGCAACCAAATCCCAAACAACCGTTCAGAGATCCCAACCCCCGATGCTGCTCGGCACCACGGACACCTGAGACGCATCGCAGACGAGATCCCACCCCTGGTTCCAGACGCACACATACTCCTGTTGCTCGGTAGAGACATTCTGAGAGTACACAAAGTAAGAAGCCAAATAAACGGTCCACATGACGCCCCATTCGCCCAAAAGCTGGACCTTGGATGGGTCGTCGTCGGCGACGTGTGCCTCGGGGGAGCGCACAAGCCACCCCACGTCGGAACATTCAAAACCTCCATTCTGGAAAATGGACGGCCCACTTTCCTCAGCCCATGCAGCAGCAAAATCCAGGTGAAAGAGACGTTCGCCCACGGCTACTCAGCGTTGGACAACACAGACAGCACACAGACGCTCAATGGAGAAAACCTGGGTCAGTCAGTCTTCCTTCACACAGCCAACGACAACAAGCTCGCTCCTTCAATGGATGACCTGAGGTTGCTGCAGATCATGGAGGACGAGTATCGACAAGACGAGTCGAAAAGTTGGGTCGCACCCCTTCCTTTCCAGTCCCCACGAAAACAACTGCCCAACAACAGGGAGTACGCCAAAAGCCGCCTCAACTCTCTCCGCCGCACTCTAAGCAAGCAGCCACAGATGAAAGCCCACTACCTAGAGTTTGTCGAGAAGATGCTTACCAACAAACATGCAGAGATCGCTCCACCTTTACAGGAAGGCCAAGAGTGTTGGTATCTTCCATCATTCGGAGTATATCACCCAAAGAAGCCAGGACAGATCCGTGTGGTGTTCGACTCCAGTGCACCTTACAAGGGAGTCTCTCTCAACGACGTGCTCCTCACAGGCCCTGATCTCAACAATACCCTCTTGGGGGTGCTCATGAGATTCCGGAAGGAACCTGTTGCCATCACCGCCGACATTCAGCACATGTTTCACTGCTTCATAGTGCGTGAAGACCACAGAGACTTCCTCCGCTTCCTGTGGTTCCGCAACAACGACCCGGACAGTGACATTGTGGATTACAGAATGTGCGTTCATGTCTTCGGCAACAGCCCATCCCCCGCCGTCGCCATATACGGCCTGAGAAGAGCAGCCAAGGAAGAAGAAAAGAACTTTGGCAGCGACGTGAGAAGGTTCGTCGAACGAGAGTTCTATGTAGATGACGCACTTAAGTCCTTCCCTACCGAAGCGGAGGCCATCAGTGTCCTCAGACGTGCACAAACGATGCTTGCAGCGTCAAACCTCAGGCTGCATAAAATAGCCTCCAATAGACCTGCTGTGCTAGAAGCATTCCCTCCAGAAGATCGTGCCAAGGATATCAAGGATCTCAACCTCCTCACCGATGACCTCCCTCTACAACGCAGCCTTGGAGTGTCCTGGAACATTGCTTCGGACACTTTCACATTCCAGGCCATGGACGACAACAAACCTTTCACCCGTAGAGGAGTGTTGTCCACGGTGAACAGCCTGTATGACCCCCTTGGCTTCTTAGCCCCCGTCACAATACAAGGCAGGCTGCTCCTCAGAGACCTCACCAAGCAAGCCGAGGACTGGGACTCACCCCTCCCCGGAAACAGGGAAGCTGAGTGGACCAGGTGGAGAGACTCATTAAAAGACCTACAAGAGCTTCAGATACCCCGCACCTACACGTCTTTCTCTCCCTCTAGTACTCTCCTCAAGGAGCTTTGTGTCTTCGCGGACGCGTCTACTACGGCCATCGCAGCAGTAGCTTATCTGAAAGCCACCACCGAAGAGGGACAGACTGAGGTCGGTTTCGTCTTTGGAAAAGCCAAGCTGGCGCCTCAACCAGACCTCTCTATCCCTAGACTGGAATTGTGCGCAGCAGTGCTTGCAGTCGAGATTGCAGAGTTGATCGTGGGAGAGTTGGACCTGGAGGTCGACCGTATCACATACTACTCAGACAGCAAGGTAGTCCTTGGGTACATTCATAATCAAGCAAGGCGGTTCTTCGTCTACGTGAACAACAGAGTTCAACGGATACGACAGTCCACATCCCCAGACCAATGGAGGCATGTGCCTACCGACCACAACCCAGCCGACCACGGGTCTAGGTCTATCCCAGCGGCCCTCTTAAGCAGCACAACATGGCTCTCCGGACCAGCTTTTCTTCGGAATCCACCTCCCCACCCTCTCGAAGCCCAAGAGACATTCAACCTTGTTAACCCCGCTTCCGACTCCGACTTACGCCCCGAGATTGCTGTGAACCTCACCGTAGTCTCTCGACACCTTATTGACCCCACACGCTTTGAGCGTTTCTCAAAATGGACCTCTCTCACCACCACAGTCGCACGTCTGATCCATATTGCCCGTTCTTTTGCCCTGCCGGCACAGAAGGGCAGCTGCAGAGGATGGCACATCTGTCCAAGGGGCCCCTCAGAGGAGGAGATGGATGGAGCCAGGATCTTCGTGATGAAGACCGTCCAGCATGAGCTTTATGCAGAAGAGCTGAAGAGCATAGCCTCCAAACAAAGTCTCCCCCCTCGTAGCAGTCTATTGAAGCTACACCCTTTCCTCGACAGCAATGGGCTTCTCAGAGTCGGAGGCCGCATAGCTCAGTCTAAGCTAGCAACAGAAGAAACAAACCCCATCATCATCCCGGGCCGCCATCACCTCGCAAACCTGCTTGTGCGTCATCACCATGAGGCCGTGAAACATCAAGGGAGGCACTTTACAGAGGGTGCTGTCAGAGCAGCCGGACTCTGGGTGGTTGGAGCTAAAAGATGCATCAGCAGCATTCTCTTCAAGTGCGTCACCTGCAAGAAGCTTCGTGGGAAGACAGAACACCAGCAAATGGCAGATCTGCCGGCCGAGCGTCTACAAGTAGCCCCTCCATTCACCTATGTCGGTGTAGATGTCTTCGGACCATGGGAGGTCACTTCACGTCGTACCAGAGGAGGACACGCCAACAGCAAAAGATGGGCTGTCATGTTCTCATGTATGTGCACAAGAGCCGTGCACATCGAAGTAATAGAAGCCATGAGCTCCAGCAGTTGCATTAATGCCCTGAGAAGGTTCTTCGCCATCAGAGGCCCAGCAAAACAATTACGCTCGGACCAAGGCACCAATTTCATCGGTGCCTGCAGAGAACTCAATATGGATAAACCAAGCCCCAGCTCAGAGACCGTGGAGAAATATCTCCAGGAGCACAACTGCACCTGGGTATTCAACCCACCCCACTCATCTCACATGGGGGGCGCATGGGAGCGCATGATTGGCATCGCCCGTCGCATCCTCGACTGCATGCTCCTTCAACGTGGATCATCGCGTCTCACACACGAAGTCCTGACTACTCTTATGGCTGAGATTACTGCGGTGATGAATGCAAGACCCCTTGTCCCAGTGTCTTCAGACCCGGAGTCTCCTCTCATCCTTACTCCAGCTATGCTCTTGACCCAGAAGACCTGCACAGCCCCTCCTCCCCCAGGTGACTTTGGGGAAGGAGGCCTCTTCAAGGAAGAATGGAAACAGGTTCAGAGTCTAGCGGACACCTTTTGGAAAAGGTGGCGACGAGAGTATCTCCACACACTTCAAAGCCGTCGTAAGTGGCAGGAAAAGAAGCCCAACCTCCAAGTAGGAGACATCGTCCTAATGAAGGACAATCAAGCCAAGAGAAACCAGTGGCCTATGGCTATTGTCGTGGAGGCCTTTCCAAGCCAGGACGGGGTCGTGAGGAAAGTGGACATCAGATTCGTCAAGGAAGGCACCCAAAGAGTCTTCTCCCGTCCCGTGACCGAAGTGGTCCTCCTCCTTTCTCCACAAGACTAGTACTTTTGGTTTTATCTGGGCTCGTTAGAGACCCCAGCGGGGGAGTGTTCTGGACCCTATTCGTCGCTGTTTTTTATGCTGAGGCTTTTAGTTTATCGAGCCGTCTTTATTTGTTAGTACTTCCGGTTGGACCGGAAGTGACCTTTCCGGAAATGATTCCGCCGACTACTACTTGCGTTAACACCAGAGAAATCGCATCTTCCTCCTTCTTAGTCTTGCTAGCTGTATAATCGCAATGTTTGTAAGTACTGCAGCTCGTTAGGTCATTAGCAGCATTATATTGTGTTTATGCAGTTTGAGTGCATCCCGTTTTGTAACTGATATATATTTATGCTTGTGTTTCAGTTTCACTCTTTGAATTTGAGTAAACCTTCTTAATCGGCACCACGCTTCTTGGAGTTATTCATCATCAATTAGTTTAGCTGAACTGGATAGTGGGATTGCTGCTCAGATCCACCCAGACCAGTACATCCTTCTTTCTGTTGACATCTTTGTAGCTTCTCAATGTACTTGCTAGGTATGTGGGTAAGGAGGGCAGTGTGGAAGCTCAATCTTCTAATTACGTTTCCTGCATCTTCTTGGATGTGGAATTGCTTCAAAGTTGTTTCTGTGTTTCTGTGAAGAAAAATGTTTCCATGAAGAGCAAAATGTTCTCACCTTTGATATATATCTATATCATGATTCAAAACAGTCTATAATAATGATACATATACCTCAAGTAAAAATGTTAAAGCAAGGTTTCCAACTTTTTTCAAATAACACAGGCTTTGGAATTCAGAACATTTTCAAATAAAGTAGGCCCTTGGCCCCACATTTTGTAAGGCACAGGTGGCACTTGGGTCAATATGAATATCGTTATGTGTGGCATCATTGAAAGAATAACAGTTTGGTTTATGAAAATATTACTTTTCATGACCAATATTTCTTTGGGGACAATTCATAAAACACAAGGAACTTTCTTTGCACATAAACCAAGGTAGTATATCCAAAACCATGACTAAAACACGGTTTTGTCATGGTTAGAAGGAGAAGGACCTCAGAAGGAGGTTGTGTGTTAATTTGGAAATGCTACCTCGGTTTATGTCGTGTGAACGTGCGAACCTTCTCCGTTGCTAGGTCTACTCCCTCCCCTGAAGAGCCAGAATATAGCTTGTAGGAGGCCAGGAGAGCAGGATGGAGACGGTAGGTTTAAGGAGGTGACCTGGCTTTAATAAGCCACCATTAATGAGGTTAAAGGCAGAACCAATCCGCCATCTTATGTCACACATATCCAGCCATCCCTCCCAACAGGGTGGGGTACCGCGAAGAGTATGCAATTCATGTACTATTGGTTTCCTTTTAAGCTGTCAAAAATACCCCAAATGCTAAGCTTCCTCGGTTTCGTCATTCACAGAGGGTTTAACTTATTTTTGTGCTGGCTGCAGGCCATGGCTATGAAACAAGGTACATCCCATGGCTTCTTGATGTACAGTACGTCGTGTTTGACGAGGTGTTTTACTCAGGTCGGACGTGTTTTCCAACTGTTTCAGCTAGGGTTGTCCGTGTCGATTATCTCTGCATCCGGTTTGGACAGCCACACGCGCTTTCGACTCGCCACTGGACTGCCTTAACTCTCTGCTGCATATCAAAGCATTCTCTCTCACCCACCACTTTGGCTTTGAGGCTTTCAGGTACCAGAATCTGGTGCCCCGAATGTCTTTCTGCGACCCTGCATTGACCCCCTTCTGAGAACACCATGAGGCGATTAATCTCTCTCCACCACCCCTGACCTTTTACAGGATTCAGAAGAAGTGATGGAGTGAAGCACAAAAGAAGATGTGCTATGTCGCGCAAACACCATTTCATGCTGCTTAGATAGTGGATAGGTGTTTATCGTTGACAGAGTTTGATGGAGCCTTTCAATATGGAGGCGGGTGGTGGGCTACGGAGGGGGGTGGCGATGTTGCTGGTAAACTGTACACTTTTCATTAAATAAGCAGTTTTTCAATCACCCGCCGAAGTGCGAGATCAATACGTCGGCTACGAAAAAGGCCATCTCACATGCCTTCGTAATAATAGCAGCGCGGCCAACGCAACCTGGGAATCAGTATGCAGAGCGGCTCGGCATACTGTAAAAAAAAAACATGTAAAAGTAGTGTGCAGGAAGGCAGACCTTTCCACCCCCTGTTTAAACAGCAAAACGTTTGGCTTCAGTGGGGGCATCGGGGGCGGAGCCAGCCAGGTGCTGAGGAACCGTCCCTGTTGCCGTCCTGGCCCGAGCCCCCGGACGGCCCTGGATCAGGGCTAGCTCATTTTAATTTCATGGC
>NC_082382.1:9029029-9039046 GCF_031168955.1 Gadus macrocephalus | reverse complement strand
TGATTGGATGCCGGAAAGAGAAGATTTAATCTGGAGCGAGTGAGGTTTGTCTCTGTTCAGCCTGATGGCATAAACAACTAAATATAATATAATATTCTATTCTTGATTCCCAAATCGAGTGCGGTTGATGAGATGCCATCGGCCTGCTCTTTCAGACCCACTGCTGCCTCCAGGCCATTGAGGTCAGTCCTCATTTAGGGAGGCTGGACAGGAAGTGCCCGTGTTTCACACTTTGTGTCGGCTGCTCTTGGAACGACAGCACATGAAGTCGTCCCTTTGTCAAGTCACCCATCGAAATAGATCACAGATGTTGTCGCAGCACATTTCCTGTCTTGTTCATGCTTTCTGGTTATTTTGTGTGTGTGTTTGTGTGTGTGTGTGTGTGTGTGTGTGTGTGTGTGTGTGTGTGTGTGTGTGTGTGTGTGTGTGTGTGTGTGTGTGTGTGTGTGTGTGTGTGTGTGTGTGTGTGTTTAATCCATGCCACATTGGATTGCCGCTGTGGGCGACGTCAGTGATGTCACCACCAGCTCAATGAGCGCCAGAGGAAGAGGCAGCTGATCTCAGGGTTGTGTTAACAAACACTCTGCGTGATTTACATGGACCAAGTATGCAACACACACACACACACACACACACACACAGAAATAAACAAAAAACAACGTAGAAAGGCCGTTTGAGGACTCTGGAAACCATTGGAACCATTTACGGTAATAAACACATACAAATAAGCACATTTATGGAGGTAGAAGTCATGCTTCAAGGGGAAATGATGCAACACAAATAGAGCCACAACATTGGCAATAAGGCAAAATAACACTAGCAATGTTATTTTAGTTTCTACCCGTGGTATAAACCTGGTTATCTGAATTCCTGAACTCTTAGGGCTGTATTTACATTTATCTGGGAATATCACCAAGAAGGTCAAAACATACATAGAATGAAAATGAAAATATTTCACTTTGCTTTTTTCATTCAATAGCATTGATGTGATAGGCGGGAGAGAGAGAGAGGGGGGGGGGGGAGAGGGAGAGGGAGAGGGGGAGAGAGAGAGAGCAGGATAGGCATCAGAAAATGAGTCAAAAGCACTTCTGTGACGAACATGTTTGGACTGGTTTTGCTGGGCCAACGGCCCGCTCACTTTGAAGCCGTCCAGTCCAACAGCCTCTCTGACCAGCGCCGCTTTGGTTTATTACGTTCCTGCTTCCCATGGCTTCCATTCAGCCCCGCTGCCGGCCCACAAGTATGCAGTGTTGAAATGGGTACGGTCGCTTCGTCTGCGCATGATGTAATCCAACGCCTCTTGGAAGAGTCTCTCCAAAGATTTTGGGGGAAAACCGGTGCTAGAAATTCTTTCCTTTGTCCCAGAAAATCAATTTTTTTTCCAACTGATTTCTTCGAGTGGAAGTTATGCGGCTACAGGAATCGAACAGTGCGCACGGGAGGGTTGATATCAGCGGCATTGATGAGTCGATATTGTGTTGTGTACGTTGTCCCAGATGGCAGATAAGTGAGTGTTTTTGGTGTGCATCTGTGTGTGTGCGTGTGTGTCCCATGTGTGATTGTGTGTGTGCGTGCATGCCACTAATGTGCCACTGAATCATCCCACTATTCCTGCTTTGTGTCACAGCACTTGATTGACATTTTGATCTCCTTCCACTAATACAGTCCAGTCATTCAGAGCCATGAGCCGTGAACATTGAGACCGTGAACCCGGTGGCCACACACAAAGGAGTCCCACATTTGGTGAAGCACACACTCACCCTCACTCCCTCAAGACAGTCAGAAGAGTTCGTCGGGGAACACCTAATCGAGAACACAGGGTCTATTGGCCGGAGAGAAGGCCCGCATCACATCATGGGTATCTGTTCTGAATGTCCGCCCCGGTTCTCAGTCAGACGGGGCGTCTCTGCCAGCACAAACAAGGGCCCGAATATTGCCACTGTCTTCCTCATGGCCTTGGCCCATCACCCAGCATTCCTCCAGCTCCATGGTGTGATGGAAGCATTCGGTTGCCGTCATCCATTGCGGGTGTGGGCCTTTTACATAAGCCTTTGGCGGAGAGAAGTCTTATGTCAGCCCCCAGGGCGTGTGTTTCGCTGGCCCTGGAGTCAAGGCTGAGTATCCATGACCGCTTGCAAGGAGCTTTTCCTTGGAGACACACTGCCTTCAGCCTCACCGTCGTATTCTCAGTTTGGTGGAGCCGGTCGCCAACAACCACTTTGTGTCACTTTGAGCGGCCCCGTAGACTCCCACATCCTTGCTCTGGATCCCCTTTACAACCCTCGCCTGCACGGGATTTTTCCCCATTTGCGATAAGGGAACCAAAGTTGATGAACTTCTTTCGAAGCCCGTCAAGCTCTTCCAGGGAAATGTAGACTTATCATAACAAAACCCAAAGTGAGTTGTCACCACCCAATGCTAATCTTCCGCCAGGGAAAAGAGGGGGGTGGGGATGGAGGTCAGGGGTAAGAGTGAGCAGGAGTGCATCGTCTAGCAACAATATTTACCTTAGTGAAACAGTGCTAATGAATAGCAGGCGCACCGACATTCAAATCTTCCTTCCCTCCAAATGACTGCAGTTGTGTTCTGGTGAGCATGTTGTTCCTTGTTCCCCTGGCACCCAGCTGCAGGTTTACAGATGTTGGGGCTGTAAAGAGTGGGGAGGGGGGAGGTGGAAGCCATTCCCTCACAACAGAGGACTCTGCACATGGATCAGTGCAAACTCTAATGCCTAATCACAGAGAATTCATTTCGACGATTCCTTGTGTCTCACAGGCTTTAAGCTTTTCACATTCATTGCTGGATCTTAATAAATGGCCTGATGGGTGAAGGTAGAATCAGAATGCATATTGTGAAGTAAGTGGAGACAGCGCGGCTGTCCAAACCCATTTCAACCCCCAGTTCTGCACACCAACAGGGGAAACAGCTAATTGGCCTTGGCAGGGACCTTTTGCTGCCACAATAATTGCTCCTTGTAATGAATGCTCAGCAAGTCGTTTGGGATGTTTATGGGGACTAATTGAAAGCACAATGTTGCTTTATAGATCTAACTGGATGGTGTTTGTTTGGGGGGCTGTGCTCAAATATGTGTTGCCTGTAGGAGGTTAATAGGGGGAAATAGGTGGTGTTTTGCTCAGAATTTGAAAATGTTTGTGTGTGTGTGTGTGTGTGTGTGTGTGTGTGTGTGTGTGTGTGTGTGTGTGTGTGGTGTGTGTTGTGTTTTTTTGTGTGTATGTGTGCGTGTATGCATGCATGTATGCTTGAGAGCACACAAGCATGTGTCCATGTGCGCAGAAAAGTGTGTGCATGTGTATGTGTATGTATGTGTGTGTGTGTGTGTGTGTGTGTGTGTGTGTGTGTGTGTGTGTGTGTGTGTGTGTGTGTGTGGTGTGTGTGTCAAACCGGTTGTCAGACCGTTGTTGATGAGTGAGTGTCCGGGCATTTCTTTGGAATAGTCCCTTCCCCGTCCTTTCTGTACTAGCTGCTAGTCTGAATGTGGTCTATGAGGCCCGGCTGCCCTCTGATACCCTCTGCTCTCCAGAGGCCCATGTCACCGGAGGGCGTTGGAACGTGTCCGCAGACATCTGGCTGTTACACAGCCCAGCGCCGCGCAGAGACCGCTAGGCTGTTAGCCTCTTCTCACCAGCTGCCCGGGGCTAGCGCCTGTCGCGCTAACAAGATAGTTTTACTTTCTTAAAACTTTGTCTCATTATTTGTATTTATTATTTATTTTTGTGATGGTATGTATTCTTTTTATCGCTCCAGAAAAAGGGGAGGTTTTCAGAGAAGAAAAGAGTTCAGACAATGAATGTGTGTGTGCCTGCCTTATCTCATTATGTGCTGACATTTCGGACTGGATATTCAATAATAAACAAGCCACATCATAACAACGAGAATAATACAAAAACATTCCCAGAGCAGGCGTGCCGCATTGCAGACGCTATCCACCCAGGTCTGCCTCCAGTCTGCCGCACGGCCACACAGGCCATGACATAGCTGACATAGCTTAGGTGGGTCCATAATCCCAGGCCTGGTGGGCATTATCTGTAGCCCCCCAGCATGTTCACCTCCCGACCACAGAGGGGTCAGCCCACGCTGTGCGCCATCGCAGCCACATCCTGTCATAGGATGTGCGTGGCGAACATTCCAGAGCTGTTGTTAATTCCTTTTTCGAGATTTTCTTTCGTCCCCCCTTTTGTGTTTTGTCTCAAGACCCCAGTGGTGTGGGCGGGGCCAACAGAGGTCAACCTCTGCCACTATTAGCCTCAGAAACATAAACACTACTCAGGTTTGCCGTCGTGGACCACTAACCTGGGTTGAAGACCCCCCTGGCTGGGTGTGGCGCGCTTCCATCCACAAGAGGAAACGTGAGCTCGTCACCGTACCAGGTCACCGCGCGTTACCCAAGCATAGTTCCATCGCAGCAGAGTCCAGCTTGATCATCACTGTGTGTATGTCCAGCCCTGTGTCTGTCTCACTGCCTGCCTGTCTATCCCCGTAAATCGTGTCTCACTGCCTGCAGTGCCTGGGGCTGAGGGCCCGGGGCCTTGCGGAACTCCACTGACCTGTAGTGAAGCTCCTGAGCATTATGAATGGACCTCAGTGTGCAGTGCTGACGGGCCCAAAACGAGATCCTCATGTCCTTGAGTCAGTCCACCCTCCAGGAGCGTTCCGCGCTCAGGACACTTCCCCCAGGCCCTGGACACTGGGAGGAGGGCTCTGGGACCTGACCCGAGGGTTACTGATCGTGACTGTTCCCGTGAAGGACTCTAGGGAGGGACGGGGGGGGGGGGGGGGGGGGGGGGGGGGGGGCGAGGAGGGGACGAGGGACGGGGTGGACGCCAGGGCGCGGCTGCAACACATCTGGAAAATAGGAACGCGTGTGGATTTAGAGGAAGGGGCCGGTTGTGGGGGGGGGGAGCAGGTGTTCAGAGTTACAGTGTTATCTCTGAGGATTGGGGAGGACCGAGTCATGTGGACGGAGGCTGTAGTGTAAAAAAACGGGAGGAAGTTAGGGGCGCCCTGAGGGTGGGGTTCGGGGGGGGGGGGGGCTTGCGGCAGCTGCTCTTCTCCTCCCCTCTACCGGCTCAGTTATTCCCCCCACAAAGGAGAAGGAGACGTCCTCATAAAGACCCCCCCCCCCCCCCCCCCTTTCCTCTTCCATCATCAGTCCGGACAAATCTGCAGCCACCGCTTTCCCCCCCCCCCCCGGTCTTACCAAAGACACCTCTCCTCAGACATGGAAGAGCAGCCGGTCGACCAGGGTGAAAGAGAGCTAGGGTGCTAGGGGGCGAAGTGGCTAGGATGCTAGGGTGCTAGGGGGCTAGAAAGCTAGGGTGCTACGGCTCTCGGTGGCTAGGGTGAGGTACGGACAGGGGAAGGTAAGACTGGAGGTCCCTCATTGCTACTTCGCCGTAAAGGTGTGCAGTGTGTGAGTGTGCAGACGCATAGACACACAGAGACATGCACGCATGCACACATAGTGAGAGCATAGACACGCACACACACGCACACACACACACACACAAGCACATACACACACACACACACACACACACACACACACACACACACACAAGCACATACACACACAAACACACACACACACACACACACACACACACACACACACACAAGCACATACACACACAAACACACACACACGCACACACACACACACACACACAAGCACATACACACACACACACACACACACACACACACACACACACACACACACACACACATCAACCCCTCCCCACCCCTTTAAAGTGTGCAGCTTTGCTGCAGAGATATCTGGGATTCTGGCTGTCATGTCGCCAGCCCCTCGGCCCCCCCACATCTGCCTTGGAGACCCTGTTTGCTATGGAAACACGGGCCATAAAAAAGCAGAGAGCAATCACAGCCCTGCCATTCCAGTGGAAAGAGCACATTCATGAAGGAGCAGCGGCGCACTGCATGGATCCGCCGGAGGGACCGTCAGGGAAGGCGTTCAGTCTTTTATTCTGGTTAAGTGCGAACACATTGTTTTGAGGATTGTTTAGCAACCTCAAAACCACTTGACAGTTCGGTGGATAAAAAACGATTTACGTCTTAACTCATTGGTCCTTCTCAGATAGTAACGATGTTTCTCGGCATATGATATATCGTGAGTGACTATCGGATGTAAGACTCGGTGGATCTTGCTGGATCTTTACAGATCTTCAATCATTTTGAGGAAGAACCCCCCCCCCCCCCCCCCCCATTGCGCTCTGTGTTGAGTGGAATATGAAGGGGATCACATTGCCCGTTTGGGCTGTGTCAGCCATCAGAACACATATAGGAAGTATCCTTATGAGCGTCATTCTGAATGGTACGCTCCAACAGTTAAATGAATGTTTATATGAAAGGAAGTGCAAAATCCTATTGAATTACATTTCCTCCACCAGGGGAAAGTTAGGGGTAAAAAGCACTTAGGAAAAACCCAAATGCACCCTGACGTGGCTGTGTAAAACATCCCTGGCTTTGCCCTAGCGTATAATTGCTGCTGATGGATTGGAACACAAGCTGCTTGAAGAGGCAGAACTTGAACCATCACTCCCGTCTATCGTGTCCCACTCTGCCTCCAAGCCATGAGCCAGCCCCGCTTCGACTGCCACAACCGTTGCCCCCGCACACCGCCGACAAGCCCGGGAACACCCACCGGGGCCAGCCACAGCACCCGGCCCCACCACCCCACCACTGGGCCCCAAGGCACCACCACTGGGCCCCAAGGCCCCACCACTGATGTAGATGATGATGGAGGAGGAGGAGGAGGAGGAGGAGGAGTTCCCCTTTTGTCTGACACCCTGGCTAGATGCTATGCTAAGATCAGCTCATGAAAACAGTGTGTTGGAGCAGGTCCAAGGTTGTGTTGTAATACGGGGTGAGTGTGTTATGTATACCCCTGGTGTGTTTGTGTTGGGACTGGACATCAATGGGGTGGTCTCCCTGCTCCAGGGGCTTGGGAGCAGCCATCAGAGACACTCTCGGCTGGGGTTTCTGGGGGGATCTGTGACCATCGATGCATGGTTCTAAGGGTGACTGATACAGAACCATGCAGTCATCAGAGATTCACACCACCTGGTCTTTCTTCACAACATACACATCATTTTCGGGGCCAAACATGCATTCCCCTTGCTTGTACTGTACTATTAAATAATAAATCATTACGTTAATAAACACAGATGATGTAATAGATATTGATTTTAATAACACAGTTAAGTATTTATGATTTATTCCAGCATACATCAATAAAATATTTATGAAGAGCTCTGCACAGTTTTTTACTACTAAATAAATCACCATGCAGGCTACACAAACATTATACAATGTCCATAATATAGACACCATAACACACACATTTATCCGTGTTCTGTTGGCATTAACAGCTCTAGAGAAGTGACGTCACAGTCATTACTGCTGAGGCTGCTACAGCACCTTCACATGGGCAGGAACACATACTGTCTCATTCTGGAGTCAGTCACCGTCAAATTGCCCCATTACACGATCCATAATATAGTATAATAGTATAATTAGGGGCAGCAAAGTCAAGGTGTTTGAATCCAAGCCAAAGCTTCTGGGTTCTCAACCCAATGTCCACAGCCTGTAGGAATCCTTGAGCGATGTTAGACTGCCTGCCGCTCCTTAATGGAACCAAAAAAGGCTCTTCTGGAACATAACACTGGTAGACCTTTTCAACGACATTTGTGAATAATACCGGCCATTTTGACCCCACCCGCGCCTCACATGAGCTGTGCTTTATTTTGAAGACCTATTCACCTCAGCCATGCTAGGGACTGGGAGGAAGCCCTCCCTTAAACACAACTCGATCCTCTTATTGTAGGAACAAGATCTCTTCCAGAGATGGGTGTGGTACCAGGGAACCGAGACCTCATGACACAACTGTTCATTCCCCTGGCCTGCAGCCAGAGAGTGCCTTTCTATTTGGCTAATTATCAATTAGTTTCAATTCTTGGCCAAGCACACGCTGAATGGATCTGGTGGGCCTGGGTCTCCCAGGCTTGGTCTCTATCCAGCCGGCTGCACATGATCACACTCACACACACACACACACACACACACACACACACACACACACACACACACACACACACACACACACACACACACACACACACACACACACACACACACACACACACAAACACACACACACACACACACACACACACACACACACACTACTTTGGTTTTACATTGAAATTGAAGTGTGTTTTCATCTTCAGGTGATTTTCAGAACATGAAAAATAAATATTGCCTTCATTAGGCTGACTTCAGATTGAATGTTGATTGTTAAAGACAATCGAAAATGGCTGTCTCGAAGCCATTCTTTTCTCACTGAGCCTCCAGCTGCCCTTTAAGGTCTCTACTATATTCAACGTACATTGATGTTCTCACTCATCATGTCTTTGTTTGTTTCTCTTGTCTCCTTTCCTCTGCGAACCATTTTCAGGTGGTTTGATGTGTCTAGGGGGTGAAACAGAGGCTCCCACGGTGATGGACGCCTCCTTGGATGCTACCACAGGTTGGTGTCCATCGACCTTAAACATGCCTCCAGCCAAGTCTCACGCTTTTCTGTCACTTGTGATTAAAAGTACGCCGGCTAGAAGTCATTAGCGTCCATGAAATGCTTCCATTCAAGACATACTCACCCACACAACGAGCTGTCTATCCACTGCCCTCTTTTAAAGTGCATTTGTCTTTTGATGTGCAGGAGCCCCAGACAGCCCGGCCCCAGTGGTCCCAGAGGCCACCTCTGAGACCCCCGTCAAGGCTGACGCCACGACCGGCGCGGTCACCGGGCCGCCGCTGGCCGTCTCCGTCATCACCGACGTCGGCAGCCTGCTGGAGGTGGCGGCCCAGGAGACCGGCAAGAGCACCCCGGAGCCCGCCGCAGTCCCGTCCGACGCCACCGACGCCCCGGCCGCCCCGACGGACCTCGAGACGAAGGCCCCCGAGACGAAGGCCCCCCTGAAGCTGGTGGTGGTGAGTGTCTAGAGGCCCCCCGGCCCTTGGAGAACAACGTGACCGCTGGTGTGTGTGGTAGTCGTAGAAAATGAAGACCGTGTTAGGAGACACACAACACATCCAACTCATAGTGATTCACACGTGTGTGTGTGCGTGCCATTGTGTGTGTGTGTGTGTGTGTGTGTTTGCCTATGTGTGTGTGTGTGGGTGTGTGTGTGTGTCAGTGTATGTGTCAGTGTTTGTGTGTCTGTGTGTGTGTGTGTGTGTGTGTGTGCGTATCTGTTTGTGTCTGTGTTTGTGAAAAATGCACTCAATAAGTTGAAACTTTTAAAACTTTTTGTCTTTTAAAACAATAAACTGGCTTCATACCCGGGGTCAAGGCACACGTACTTCTGATGCCTTGCCAGTATGACATGTTGTGCAGCCTATTTAGAAGAGCGTTGTGTGTGTGTTTGTGTGTGTGTGTGCTGTTTTAACACAAACCAAGAGGATCTCATCGACAGATGCATCAGCTCCCCTTTGAAAACACTTGTGTGATGCTGTAGAGGAGGGATGCAGAGATACAGAGAGGGCTCCAGCAGTGGAAGCCCCCGCAGGCTCCCGGGGTCTTCCTCCATGGTCGGAATGCTCTGCTCCCTGTGCTAACGCCATCTTGCTTCCCCGCAGCCCGTGGTCAACTGTGTGGTGAAGGAGGGCATCAAAGCCGAACACGTCAAGGCTGTCGTGACAACCAGCAACTGTGTACGTATTCAGCGCAGGCGATGCCTCATACAAAGCATCACACACGCGCGCGCGCGCACACACACACACACACACACACACACACACACACACACACACACACACACACACACACACACACACACACACACACACACACACACACACACACACACACACACACACACACACACACACACACACACATGCATGCACACAAACACACACACAGTTAATTATCAACCAACCTTGTGGAAACAGGTCCACAGAAGGCAGGGTGACAGCAGG